>NC_134570.1:103092121-103392121 GCF_050947875.1 Dermacentor variabilis
CGAACAAACCAAAATAACCTTTTTTCGGCTTTCCGAGAAGGGCAACTTCCATTTATCGCATGTATTTCTGAGACAGGTTGTAAACCATTTTTTCACACCTTCAAGATGTTCAGGATACTTTTCTGCGCACAGGTTGCCAAGTACGCAAGGCCAGTGCTTTGGCTCAGTTTGCCGTCTACTCCAATAAAATGGAAGGTCGACAACATGATTGCTTTAAAGAGGCTGTTGAGTTGTGTCGCTTCATGGCTACACAATTTTCGATTGAATGACCAAGCAGAAGTCGAGTAAAAATTTGCATAAGGATTTATCCGATGTTGTTTTCCCAACTCTATTGTACCGGATTCAGTTCTCTGGAGGAACATGAAAAATACTGAGAGGTGTAAAAAGCGGACTTGTGCGTCGAGGGGTAAAACCTTCCTTTTTTAGATTACTACTGGGGCTTTGCCAGTTAAGACATGATTATCTGAAAAGGGATTCTTTGTTTCCTGGGATTACCACTGTTTCTTGCGTCCCAAACCAGAAACAATTGGGCAGGTGTCCCGTGAATTCTGAGATGGCATGCTCTACTGGCATGCTCTGCAAAATACCTTAGAGAAAATTATCCCCTTGGATGTACATAGAATCAGGTACCTATATAATGCTTGATAATTGCGATGGTATGCACATGATATCAGTATGTTATTGACTCTCCATAGTATTTGGATGTCAGTGATTGCTGGTCTCTGTGCCGACGTTGATGCTCATCCTGCTGTAAATTACTTTCGAGAGTCTTGGATTTCATTTCTAGAGGCGGAAAAAGTGCAAAAGTGTGTATCGGACAAGGAGCCCTGTATGTTATTTCTGTTAGCCACGAAAAATTTGTAAAAACTTTAGTTTCTCATTACGTGGAAGACAATTATACTATGACCATAAAGGAAACTGATGATCGTAGCCTTATGGTTAGAGCTCCAGGCTGCTGTGCTCGACGTCACAGGTTCGATTCAAACGTCGGTCACGCATTTATTTTTATTAAAGCGAGGCAAGAGCGGAACCTACCTGCCGCAATGGGCCATTAATGAGGCTAAGAATGCGTTGCAATAAAAGGAATCCGAAGTAATAACATGTCATAATTCTTTGATCTGCGGCCGTCAAGCGGCGTCTACAAATTCCGCATTCGCTAGTGCGGTGGTACATGCTTCAGTTTTTTCCGCCTGGTCAGTGTTGAGAACAAGTAGGGTGTGCGTTTACGCGAAGTGCCCTGGTAACGCTCTGACTGCAGAAGCTTTATTAGTGCAAGCAGCGAGTAAGGGTAATAATTCTACTTTTGTACCATTTGCATAAAGCAGCACAGGGGCCTCCTGGATCGGGTCAAATTAAGTTATCAATTGCCCGTTTACCCTTAATTTACGGTAATTTGTGCATCGAGCCTTAAAATTTGTCTCATCATTTCACTTAGCTGTGGCAAACATCCTAGAAACGTGCTCTTAAGCACTTCAACGTGAACACTTCTAGAAGCAAAACGATGTTGGTAATTACGAAATAAAGCGTGACCGATTTCTCCGCTATCGGTTGTTTCTCTGCCGTTCGCTTTGATCGCAACTATATGGTTGCGCCGGCCATGCCATTTTTCAAAGCCGATCGCCCGTTTCAAAGCCGAGCACACCAGGAGAGCTGGGCACAATAGCGCCCAGTTAACCCTTTTTGTCGCAAAGGTGGACGTGGATAAGGAAACCGCTGCACAGCTGCTCATGTTCACGACCCGCTGTTATGCGGCAGTGAGTCGCGGCGCAGGAGCGCCAGAAGGAATAATTTTGTTTATTACAAATGTACAACAAAAAAGTTGTTAATATTGATGCTCCACTTGATTAGTCTACTGTAACGTCGATATCAGTCAAGATCCTGGCTGCATTGTCTGTGTTTACGTATCTATTATTTGCGAAGACCAAGTTCAATTTTTATTCTCTGGGATGTCCTGGGATACAAAAAGCAGTCATTTTAGGAGACTTTGTACACTACGACATACCACATCCATGTCAATACTCAAGGTAATCGAGAAATTCAGAGAGTACAATCTGCCTCCCTATATGCCTTTCATAGATTACGAAAAGATATTTGATTCAGTAGACACACCAGCTGTCATAGAGGCAATATGTAATCAAAGAGTACAGGCCGCTTACGTAAATATCTAGGAATATATCTACAGAGATTCCACTGCTACCTCAATTGTACACAAGAAAAGCAAGAAGATAGTTATAAAGAAAGGGGTCAGACAAGGAGGCACAATCTCTTCAGTGTTTTTCCCTGTGTGCATGGAAGAAGTGTTCATGCTATTAAACTGGGAAGGCTTAGGAATATGGATCAACGGCGAATATATCAGCAACTTTTGGTTTGCAGATACTACGTCCTGTTCAGCAACACTGGAGACGAGTTACAAAAAATGATTGAGGACCTAAACAGACAGAGTGTTAGAGTGGGGTAGAATATTTATATGCCGAAGACAAAGATAATGATGAATAGCCTGGCAAGGGAACAAGAGTTCAGGGTCACCAGTCAGCCTCTAGAGCATGTCAAGGAGTTCGTCTACCTAGGTCAACTAATCACAGGGAGCCTGATCATGAGAAGGAAATTCATAGAAGAATAAAAATGGGCTGGATCACATACGGCAGAAATTGTCAGATCCGGAGTGGAAGCTTACTATTATCATTAAAAAGAAAAGTGTACTATCAATGCATTCCGCCGGTGCTGACATATCGGGCAGAAACTTCGAGACTGACAAATAAGCTAGAAAACAAGTTAACGACCGCGCAAAGAGCGATGGAACGAAGATTGCTAGGCATAACTTTAAGAGACAGAAAGAGAGTGGTTTGCACCATAGAGAAAACGGGTATTGACGATATTCTAATTTACATCAAGTGAAAAAAATGAAGCTTGGCAGGTCATGTAATGGGCAGATTAGATAACCTATTGACAATTAGGGTTACAGAATAGGTCCCAAGAGAAGGGAAACGCAGTCGAGGACGCCAGGCGACTAGGTGGGGCGATGGAATTGGGTAATTCGCGGGCGCTGGATGGAGTCGATTGGCCCAGGACAGTTGTAATTGGAGATCGTAGGAAGAGGTTTTCTTCATGTACTGGACATAAAATCGGCTGATGGTGATCATGATGAAAGCTTTCGTTATCACACCTATACACGACGACCGGCGATCAATGCATTAGATTACCGATTTCGACACGTTGGAGCCGTTTTTTAACTTAAGGTCAGCTAATGTTTAGTCTAGGCACTGCAATTTTAGAACCGTTTTAACTGTTACCTATCTGGCGATGTTGCGATTTTTGATGGACCTTTTCGGGAAATAATGTGCGTGTGTTGCCTAGCGAAGAGAGTCGTGGCCGCCATGCTCTGCCATGCTCGAGGAAAAAGTATGCCGCTCATGATTACGTCGCCCTAACATCAAATCATTTGTATCAAAATACCCCTCGCAAGCCGAGAATCAAACTTTATCGTACGCTTAGCCATCTATCAGTGCTGAGCGGTAATAATTATCCGAAGGTGACACCAGCTGTCTGCGCGTGCACTGTGGTTTTGAGTCAGAGTAATTTTATTCCATAAAAGTGCTTTCTGTAAGTCTGCCGCATGTCCAACATGCGCACCTGTCATTTTCAGCCTGTTTCCAAGACTTTTCGTTTCTCTTCTGTTGCAAAATCCAGCAGGGAAGCGCTGCCGGTGTTACTAAGCATTTATCAAAACTCGCTCCCATGGTGCCGCCTCGCGTGACTGGCCGTGAGAGTAGCGTCCTACTTATCAGACCTATACGGCACCCGTACAAAACTTTGGCAATGAGAACTCCAGTTGCGAGTCCGAAGATGAGAGCAAATCAGATTCAACCTCTGACGGCAACAATGCTTTCAGTCAACCCGTGACAACCGCAGCTTTTCACGGGCGGGTTTCGTTTACGGCCTTGAGTTGTCCCCCTTCCTCGTGAGTGCTGATATGCCTATCTTTTTGCTCGACCTGAGAGCTCTACTTATCATCTTGAGGGTGCATACTTCACGTGGTCATGATGTGCGGCGATTGGCAGCAAAGAAACATACGTTCACGCCAAGGATGCCACCCGCAGTACATCTCGGCCCAACACTATGGAGCAGCTCAAGACAGTTTACAACAACGCAAGATTTAGTTCTGCACTTCTGCACTGCGGAGGTAATAAAGACCATCTCCGAAAATGGAAGGAAAATATCCTTGGATGTGTAATTCTGTAGTTGCTCAGTTACAATGAGAGAGATCGATCATTGAAAGAGGTGCATGACTCCAGACGAGCGGCTGCAGTACCTTTAGAGTCCTACTTCTAATTATTTTTCATCGCACCATCCTCACAAGATTCCGAAAAAGCGACACTGCAAAATGTGCTAGGATGACTTCAAAGTTCAACAAAAACATACATTTTGTGAGAAAAGTATGGATTGTACCGATGCTTCCGAAAAACCAAAAAGAATATTTTGCGAAGGACTGCTGCTTGCTGGATGAGTTGGTTCATGCTGACACTTTAGAAAACCAGCGAAAAAATTGCGACGTAAAATATGACAGAAAGAAGATACACCACATTGCTAGACTTTAAACTGACCTATATTCGAAAACATGGATCAACTCTCGAACATTAAACCGCCAACGCATGCGCAATGCTCTTAGCAAGGCACAAGTTCTTTAATTTGATGAACACACCAATTTGCCCGAACTACGAAATCTTTGAATTCAGATATTTAGAAAAGCTATCTCTTTATCGCTCAGAGAGATAGAAGGAACACTGGTGCATTTTCCGTCCTTTTGTATAGAGATATAATATGCCTCAAGTATTTCTCTTTCGAATTTTGTCCTGCCCCTGCCAAGAATCGTCACATTTTGAAAAGTACCCGCCGTGGTTGCTCAGTGGCTATGATGTTGAGCTGCTGAGCACGAGGTCGCGGGATCGAGTCCCGGCGACGGTGGCCGCATTTCGATGGAGCCTAAATGCGAACACACCCGTGTACTTAGATTTAGGTGCACGTTAAAGATCCCCAGGTGGACGAAATTTCCGGAGTCCTCCACTACGGCGTGCCTCATAATCAGAAAGTGGTTTTGGCACGTTAAACCCTATAACTTAATATTTAATTTTCAAAAATTGGTGCACAGTCACACTGACGACAGTGACGACAATGAAAAGCGAGGTGACCGGCTCCTTGAGAATTGGTCAACGAACAATGCCCGCGCATGCAGTCATTGACGCAAAGGCCTGTTTGGACAATATAAACCTTACCACACTTCAACGGGATTTTGTAGATAACATGTGTAGCGTACTTAACGTATTTCTTCACATGCTTGGTTTTGCAGGCTTCCTTCTTCTTTCCAGCAATTTCATTACGACGTGCACAGTCCTGACAGCTTACATGGAGCGGAAAACACTAAATGTACACCATGTCGCCCAGCGACTTTCATGATGTTGTGCCACGCTTTACGACTATAAGGCATCCCATGAACTTTTCTTGTTTCTTTGTTTCTGTGATATTTTCGGTCCCCTTTCTTTTGTTTTTTAAGCTTTACGTGTAAGCTCTCAGCTATCGCCTTATACGCACTGCCGCCTTAGAGCAGCGTTCTGGTGTCTCTACTTTCTGTCGTGTTTTTCGCCTCAATTTTTTCACTGGTTTTCTCAAGTGCCTATACTTTCCGAGACCTATAACAAGCGACGATTTCTCAGCGCTAACGAAACAGTTACCTGCGTCTTAACTGCGTTAACCGCCACGAAGTAACTGGCTCCCACGGGGCATATGAATTGAATCAACCTACAATAATGCCAAAAGACAGCCTTAGCAACCTACCCGAGGGGCGTCATTTGACAAGCGCTGAGTGGCAAAAGCGGTAGGGCCAAATCAAAGCTCGTTCTTGTATGGAAATCCTGATCCATGTTTTATCACTCGTAGGAGCAAACCACACACGCTGCAGTATACAAAGAGAACTGAAATTATACTCCGCTGATGCTGTACAGTAATCGACTTTAAGAAAGAAACTAGATTACACGTAGACAGTTTTAGGATATAGAAATATTGCATGCTCACTCGAATAAAGTTGTGCATCTGGAAAGTTCTGTACTTCTTTTGTTTTAATTTAGTTAATTTGTGATTTTTTACGTAGTATTGAATACCTATAGTTGTAAAGCTTTTAGCGCTTCGGGAAACTATGAATAGTAGTGGAAGTAAACTGTCCCTACACGCTGTTGCTGAAAATTGTGGAATAATGCTGGAAGCCTGTTACAGATCAGTGCAATAGGTACAAGACATTTTGCAAAAGGTCAACTAGCTATTTTATCGTACTGTGATTTCTGGTTTTAACGCACGCATAAAGAAAGCGCTGTGAGAACAAGAGCGCGACATTACATCGATATACTCTGATTGTTATGATGAGGTCCCGTCCTTCGGATGAACCAACAAACAGGATAGGCAGCACAAACCGCCTATACAGTGAAAAGGACGAAATAAGAGAGCATCTAGTCGTTTGAAAGATATAGTTACGTTTAGAAATGAGGTAAAACAAAGACATTAAGAAATGACAAGCTTTCGTGAATGCAATCACACATGAAAGACCTGCAACAAGTTTTGCAGCTTGTTTGGACCGAAGCTCCAGCGCACTTTTTAAGTGAACGACCAATGCGTTTCACATAGTATTACAGAAATAACCATGTCAGTTTTTTTCTTTGTTTTTTTGCTATAAAGTGCGAACGCTGGAGCACGCACGCATGCCCGCACACTACGCGGTCACCCACGTAAGAACCAAAACGGAGGAAACAGGACGAGTTTAGTCTGATTTATGATTACAGCCAGCTGGGCTCTTTTAAACCCAATCTCACGGGTTGGCTTTACTACGTTAACTATAAGCAAGCAGTATCCTCGTACAAATCCTAACGATGACGAAAACCGGCAAGGCAGAATAACTCGACAGCTGGTGGTTGTCGCGGTTAACGCTTTACTTATGAAACCGCTAACAACATTCAAACATTACTGACGCAAACTCAAGTACAAAGAACTTCACTTACAGGAAAGAACTGTTATCCTAACGTGCGACGTACAAAGATCGAGCATAATGAAAGCGGTGAGCGCATAACCCTGTCATTGTCGTATTTAGCAGTCGGCGAAACTACTTAGTAAAGTCGATTTCACGTAGCACTGGAGGAAGGCACCCAGCATACAGACAGCGCTTTGGCGCCGCAATGTTTAGCTCCTGCTTTCAGCCCCTGCAACGCTTGAGCATGGAAGAATGGTAGCGAGGTGTTTTGCGCGCGGCTTGGGCTGAAAACAGTATTATGCTATTGATTGCTGGCACAATTAAGTTCCCTTGTCGCCAGCTTATATGTTGCCTCTGATGAGGTCGTTTTGTTGTGCCGTCTTTTCTTTCTTAACACCGACGGTCACCGTACATTTACCGTGCCATCTAGCGTTTCATGCACTTCTAGACAAAACGTCTAAAAAGTTATTGAGTTAGACATTCTGAATGCGTTTGCTAAAATAGACTCCTTGACACCAGTAGTAGGTCGCCACCACATACAAATATATACTAGTATATTTGAGGCGCCTAAGTTGTGCATAGAACAAAATTAATTTTCTGCCTTCTCGTAGACCGAGACGTACATAGCCGTTTGTAGCCATTTCGGGATGTTTTCGAGATGTTTTGTATTTTGTGACTGGTTGCTCACAAGTGAAGCACTGTGAACCTAATGCTATATAAAAGAACCGTTGTTCTAAGAAAGTTGCCACAAATGGCGTTCTTATGTGTAATATAAAAAGGAGTACTCATGCCTGGAGGCACCTGTATTGTTTCGACCCACTTTAGTAATTTCTCACCCTAGCCTCCATTGTATAGGGCTCTCTACAGCGGGGCAAAGAGCAGGTTATCTAATATGTCATTATACAGCTTTCTTCTCTTTACAGCGTTAGCTAGTGACTCACTTAATATAGCGTTCTGCGTGTTTGCATATAGCTGCTTTGTATTTACATATCCTACTCATTTGTGATGGGAGGTCCCCTGTACAGTCTGTTGACTATGGGACCTCCCTCTGTCTGTATGTATAATCCCCATTTGCAACCTTATTATTATGCATAATAAACCGTGTCAAAAAAACCACAATCGTAATCGTACAATCAAGAAGCCTACACTTGACACCGCTTTCCTAAAATAACCTCGAACCGCCCCGATTGTGCGATCAATAAATTCTGACAAGTCACCGAAACCTTACTTGACACGCTGTTTGTAAGAATGGGTCACTATTTTCGCAAAAGACAAAAAAGTTATTTTCCAACTCTCTAAGAAATAAATGATTCAATCCACATCCCCCGTTCTTTACTCACCGTAACAAGTTGACGCGACCGCATCTTTTTCACCTTGACCTCCATAAATGTGCTCAGAAAATCCTATGCAATCTGTGCAGACTTATTCTATTGCAGTGAGTAATTTGCATGGAATACCGCAACGTGAAAGTGAAAAATAAATTACGTACGGTGGCCCTTGATAATATCGACAGGTGACTACACTACCATGCGTCTGCTTTCCTGCGAAGACTTTATTCGTTCTTGCCAGGAGCAGTCGCTTTGTTTGTACTATTCAAGTGGTACAACTAAGTGTTCTGAAGGTTTTCTGCTGTATTTTACGTTGGCGAAGATGGCAGGAGCCGATGGCCCCTCCCCATGGCAAATGCCAAGTAGTTGCCCCATTTTACAAGGGTTAGCAGTGAGAGTCCCAGATTTCTTAATCACATGGATAGATGCTAAAACATTTTCTTTCTTCGTCTCTGCCACAAACAGCGACACCATCCGCGTACGCTAGGAGTTTGGTCTGCGACAACTGCAACGAAAACCAGTGAATATACTCCTTTTCACTGTTTTACCGACACAGCATTTCTACATACATGCTTAATGGAAGCGGGCTGGTAGGGCAGTCCCGATGCACGGAATGCCCAATACTTATGGGGGTCCCCGATGAATATTGACTATTATCCTGGTGGTGCAGTTCTGGAATGCTAACTATTCGGCGAACAAACTTAAATGTGCAACCCAATCCAAACCTTTCTGTACATCGAGCTGGAGTATCGCAAAACGCGACGTCAAAGAATCACAGCATTCGAGTGCTCAGGTCACCCAATAGATGTTCGTTTTCATTGTTTGGCCTCTAATTGTGTAGGTTTGCTACGGACTTACTCTATCTTTAATTACCGATAGTAGGCTGTGTGCGATGACCTGTACAAAAATCTTATAGTCCACACTCTCTAGCGCTGTCGATGTCACTTCTTAAGTTCTTCCACCTCGGTCGGTATTAGGAATAAGTACGATGTGCGTTTGCCCGCAGGACCGTGGTAGCGCGCAGACTGTATAAGCTTTATTAAAGAGAACAGCGAGCGAGAATGATACTTCTGCTTTGAAACATTTGTAGAAAACCGCACAGAGGCCATCGAGACCGGGTCATTTCTCCCTCCCCCCCCCCCCCCACACCGCTTTAAGATATCACTTGCACGTTCCACTTCTCCTATGGTAATTTGAACCTGACGTCTGATCTTTGTCTCACTGCTGAGCTGTGCCAAACGGCCTAGAAACGTGCTCGTAAATGTCCGAACGGCCACACTTGTGGAAGGGAAAAGCTACGGCTAATGCTAAAAGACAGCGTGGTCAATCCCTCCGCTATCAGTTGTTCCCCTGCGGTTCATTTCGATCACATCTGTATGTTGGCGCCGGGCGCTCTATTTTTCAAGGCCGAGCGCCCTTTTCGTGGTCGTTGCTCCTGCAGTGAGTGCATCAGAGCTCTAGCACGCACGATCGCGCCCCGCTAATGTTCTTCGTTGCAAATGTGGACAGGGACGAGCAGCGTGGTGTTCAGGTTTCTAACCTGAGAGAGAGAGAGAGGCCCTATATTAGCAAAACCAATATTTTTGCCGGCGCATTTAAAATAACTGGCATGCTACTCTTTATGAGGATGAGGAATGTGATTAAAAGATTTCAGGGGAGAGTGGGAAAGAAATATTAAATAAAGAATAAAACTAAATATTAAAAAGCGCAAGTGGACCTGACACTAATATATACAGGTGGGATGGCGGGTAAATTTACGCTTTTTTCTAAGAAATGTTTAATATTTAAAGCTTTCCAATTACACCAATTTCTGACAGGAATTGGAAGAGTAAATCCAAAACCCGCCGCTGTTTTGAAGAGCGAGGCATCGGACCTAAGATTCTGGGTAGCGATAACGGGTCGTGGAAAATAATTTCCATTTGGCTCTAAACTAACTTTATTTCGTTGCGGTACGCGGGGCCATTAAGTAGCCTGTGCTCCACTTATTCTAAGCTGCCAGAATTATCACACTAAGTATTAGCGGTGTGGCCTATGTGGTGTAGATGATTGGTCGCGTATACCACTTTCAGTCGAAGACGATAGTGCAATGTCTCTAAGTGTTAGGAAGGGGGTCGTGGAATTTTTTATCTCACTTCTGGATCAATATAACGGAGAAAGCTATCTCGGTGATATGGGAGATTCGTGAGGCGGTCCTTTTATTCACAGGCACACTTTTTTGCATTGTTCAAAGCATCGGCTTTTGTAAAAAATATTTTTCTGAAATTTCGGTATTCGGGTCCATTATGGGCCGCATCATCCACTTTTTGGTTTCCTGAAATACCGGCGAGGCCAGGTATCTACTCGAACGTAAGGCAATGTCCCTCAATCATAGACTTGCAGTGAATATCATCATCATCATCATCCTGGCTACGCTCACTGCAAGACAAAGGCCTCTCCCACACTTCTCCAGCTACCTAGGTCATATGCTAAGTGTGGCCGTGTTGTCCCTGCAAATTTCTTCATCTCATCCGCCCACCTAACTTTGTGCCGCCAATTTTGTGGAGACAATTCTCTCTTCCAGTATCGTCTTGGGTGTCAGTGGTACTGTATAAATCTTACAGAACTCCTCATCCACTTGAACTATCTCATCCATATTGGTAATGATATTGCCCGCTTTGTCTCTTAGCGCATACATCTGATTCTTGCCAATTCCTAGTTTCTTCTTCACTGCTTTTAGGCTTCCTCCGTTCCTGAGAGCATGTTCAATTCTATCCATATCATACTTCCTTATGTCACCTGTCTTACGCTTGTTGATAAACTTGCAAAGTTCTGTCAGTTCTATTCAACTGTAGGGTTAGAGGTTTTCATACATTGGCGTTTATTAATAAGATTTTTCGTCTCCTGCGATAGCTTACTGTTATCCTGTCTAACGGAGCTACTACCGACTTATACTGCACACTACTTAATGATGTCCATAAGATTGTCGTCCATTGCTTCAACGCTAAAGTCCTCTTCCTGAGTTAAAGTAAAATACCTCTTCTGTAGCTTGATCCCGAATTCCTCTATTTTCCCTCTTACCGCTAACTCATTCATCGGCTTCTTATGTGCCAGTTTGTTCCGTTCCCTCCTCAAGTCTAGGCTAATTCGAGTTCTTGCCATCTTATGGTCATTGCAGCGCACCTTGCCGAGCACGTCCACATCTTGTATGATGCCAGGGTTAGCGCAGAGTATGAAGTCTATTTCATTTCTAGTCTCGCCATTCGGGCTCCTTCACGTCCACTTTCGGCTATCCCGCTTGCGGAAAAAGGTATTCATATTTCGCATATCAATCCTTTCTGCAAACTCTACCAATAACTCTCCCTAGCTATTCCTAGAACCTATGCCATATTCGCCCACTGTCTTGTCTCCAGCCTGCTTCTTGGCTACCCCGGCATTGAAGCCGCCCATCAGTGTAGTGCATTTTCTTTTGACGATACCCATCGCTGATTCCACGTCTTCATGGAAGCTTTCGACTCCCGTTCATCATGACTGGAGGTAGGGTCGTAGACCTGTACGCCCTTCAATTTGTACCTCTTATTAAGCTTCACGACAAGACCTGCTACCCTATTGTTAATGCTACATAATTCTTGTATGTTACCAGCTATAACCTTATCATTCAGGATTCCGACCGCTAGTTCTCGTCTCTCCGCTAAGCTCGGGTAGCACAGGGCGTGCCCGCATTTTAGCACTGTATATGCTTCCTTTGTCCTCCTAACCTCACTGAGCCCAATTATATCCCATTTACTGACCGCTAGTTCCTCCAGTGGCACTGCTAGACTCGCCTTACTAGATAACGTTCTAGCGTTAAACGTTGCCAGGTTCAAATTCCAATGTCGGCCTGTCCGGACCAAGAGATTCTTAGCACCCTCTGCTGCGTCACAGGTCTGACCGCCGCCGTGGTCAGTTGCTTCGCAGCTGCTGGGGACAGAGGGCCGGCGTTTGATTCTTGTATTCATATAGGAGGTCGGGGCCAAGTACTGCACCAGGGGAACGAATCCTGCTCTGGTGACGGAGTGCGTTACCGGTTCTGGTCACTGGGATCAGGCCGCACTCCAGGCCTATTTATGCAACTTTATCAGCACGCGCATTTTTTAATCCAGTGGAACATTGCGCGGCACCGGGATTGGCACCACGGTCCTCTTGCACACGAGGCGGATGCTCTGCTGCATGCTGCAGGTTGGTTATTGCGTGGCTTGTGCCTGCTTAGCATGCTTTGTAGGGCTGCTTTCGAATCCGGGAATATCACCCATGTCTTGAACGTCTGCTTTCGACGTATATACACATGGGCCTCCTTAATGCCATATAACTCAGCCGAAGGGGCTGATGTGGCTCGCTCAAGACGAAGCGAGAATTGTTGCCCTGCAGAGGGCACCAAAAATCCACATGATGACTGACGTCGAGTTGAACAACCATCTGTAAAAATGTTCGTTGCGGCTGCCTATTCTTTTTGCATCTATCCCAAATCTCTCTGATGGGTCTCTGCTTGCGGCATGTTCTTTTTAGCGCCAATTCCACGGATATATGGCACGATCGCCAGTGGTGACGGTGTGCAGGGTGATATATTACGCGGCATAACTTGTGACGCCTGAGCAGGCATCAAAAAGATATGCTTCGGATGGCCTGGGCAAAGCTAGATGTAGCACGGGTTCTAGAAATATGCTTTGAAAAGTGTGTCTTCGTATGAATGGCGTATGTGAGGTAAATCCGAAGTGTCTCCTACGAACATAGCATTTGAAGAGGCATGCATTAAGCTTCTGCTACAGTTTATTAGTGGGGCGAGCCCTTCGGAATGCCAAGACGTGCTCTAATACAGTTGTTTCGTGCTGCCTCAGGTTTCTTCTCGCTTGTGGGAGACATTTTCTGCAAGGTCAGTGGGTAATACCGTAGTGTACCGTCGGCGTAGGCCCTGTGGAGGTGCACCATTGATCGACAGTTGCTTCCCCACTGTGACCCAGCTAAATATCGAAATACCCGCGTGCACTGACAAAATCTTCTCTCTCAGCTTTTTTCACTTGAGACGACCATGTGAGTTTCCTATCGATCGCCACTCCAAGAAACATTTGTGTGTTGCCGTATAGAATGGTGCGACCAACCAACACTAATGGATATTTTTTCATACGTCTCTGCACGAAAGCGTAAAAGCGTCTCCGCGTAATAGCGTCTCCAACGCTTTTATCAGGGGCCAATTTCAGATTCCTTGAATTTAGGTAGACCAATATATTTACCAGCACTCTCTAGAGACGTTGTTGCGTGTTGCTGCGGGAACGCGCCGGGCTCCAAATGCAGATGTCATCCGTATACAGTCTGATGCTGACGCCACAAAGCACGCTTCTTTTCAGATGGATAAGGACTAAATTAAATAACACCGGACTTAACACGGCTCCTTGGAGGCACTCCTTTATCAACGGCATAGAGTGCCGTTGGGCCATCCGGAGTACGAATGAAAAGTTGGAGTCCTTGAATATAGTCTGCAACCAAAAGGTTTCCAAAGCGTCAAGTATTGTTTCGTGGGAAAACACGGGAAGGCAGGAGGTGGAAGTTCAAAACGATGAACAAAACGCGAACAAGGTGAAAGGAGGAGCCAACATTTCGACAAGTCGACTTGCCTTTGTCAAGGCTACATATGCTTTCCTCACCCAGTATATATAGGTGGGGTTCATCTAAAGGGTAGAGGGCGTAAGGCGGGTGGTTGCGGCAACGAGCGAAGGTGCGTTAGCGGCGAGGGTGTTGAATTGAGAATAAAGGAGTGTTGTGCGCAAGGCCTTGGACGTTTCACGTGTTAACGCCCGCGTATCATCCAGCGTGTCAGCCGCGTGCTCAGCAGCCCTCTATCACCTGTTTGGTGGTCGTGGGCTACCGTGCCTCTGAAAGAGATGATAGAAAAAGCGGCAGAAAGCGGTTCTCGTTAAAAAAATAACATAAATAAAAGATACTGAAGTGGTATAAATAAATAAACAAAAGAAAAAAAGACGGCAAGAAGAAAAAGAAACGCTAAGAAACCAAACCAGGTGTTGTTGCTTATACTTTGAAATTTAGCCTAGCGAATAGATTCTAAAGCTTCCTTCTATTGATTGCAATGTCTTGAACTTATGGATAAGGTATGATTCTCTGTATTTTGTTTCTTGTTCAGAACGGAAATTTGACTGTAAGACGTAGAGTTTGAGTTCATGAAAGTTATGACCTGGTTCGTTCAAATGCTCGGCAATGTCTTCGGAAAGCTTTTTAGCTGTGTCCGCTCGATGTCCGTTTAATCTGACGTTCACGGATTGTCACGTTTCACCGATATAGTGTTTCTTACAGAAGGAACATTCAAGCACATAAATCACATCCGAACTTGTAGAAGTGATCTTAGATTTGACTTCGTGTGTATAACTATTTGCGGTGCTTTTAATTTTAATGTAATGTTTAACCTGCGGGCACTTTAAAAGTGCCTGCAGGTTTTGCAGCTGGGTTGACAACACGCTCTTAGTACGGGAGAATTATGTTGGCTCACTTTTGCGTGCACCGACTTGTATTTAAAGTTTGTGTTGCAGAGATAGGTAACCCTTGGTAACTCTGGGCACGCTTTTCTCAGACGCTCGTTTCTTGATAATATTGGGTGGTATTTTCGTGGGATGTTGTTTATGTTTGAGAGCTCATTAGAATATTTTCATATAAACGCAGGCGCTCTTTCGATTCTGGTGTGGGCTGTTTCTTAGGTAATTCCGACTGTCTCTCCAATCTTGATGCGACATCACAAACTCTATCGAGAGCAACTTGCGGATAGTTTCTTTCTGCTAGCGCTGTTTTAAGGTCATTTAGGTGGTGGATATAATCGTGGTCTTCGCCACAGATTCTTCTTATTCGTTTCGCTTGTCCCACAAAAATTCCTTGCTTGCAATGACGCGGGTGATGACTGCTGTAGTGTAAATATTTCAGGCCATCCGTAGACTTCCCGTGATGTGCCGTTCTCAGTTTTCCGTTTTCTATGTAGACCATCGTGTCGAGGAAGCTGATCTGACTAGGAGAGTGGTCAGCAGTAAATTTAATACTCAGGTGAAAGCGGTTGAAATGGCCAATTAAGTCGGTTAACGCGCTTGTGTCGTGTTCCCATGTTCTATATATGCATATATATATATATATATATATATATATATATATATATATATATATATATATATATATATATATATATATATATATATATGTCTGTCGTCGTAATGAAGATAGGTGTTCGGTTTTAAAGTGTAGGATTTCAATAGTGCTGCTTCAAGCTGTCCCATAAAAATGTTCGCATACGTGGGAGTGAATGGTGTTCCCACGCTAGTGCCGAAAATTTGCAGGTATAGTTAATATACTCGAAATCGACATAGTTGTGCATGCGAACTAACCCAAGAAGCGACAGGTAAACTTCAGGAGCGTGAGCTTGGGGATTGATTGCAAGGGATTTAGAAACGGCTTCAATTCTTTCACTCATGGGTATGTTAATGTAAAGGGCAGAAACATCCAAAGTCACTTGAACAGCGCAGTCGGAAAAGATTTGTTTCGCGTTGATGTTGTCGATAATTCGAAGAAAGTGCGGCGTGTCTTCAACAAAAGATGGGAGGGTGTTGGAGTTGTTTGACAGGTGGTGATTTAGGAATTTGTATAGTGACTCAGTAGGTGTGTTGTTACTAGACACAATAGGCCGACCTGAAAGTTCTGCTACAAATATTTCTTTGACCGGTACATTATGTATTTTAGGAAGAATATAAAAGCGACCTGCTTTCTTTCTTTTTGGGAATCATGTGCCCAAGACCGATATTGTGTTTTTCACAGTATTGCTGTAATCTGAAGTTGGGTTAGAGTCGAGTTTTCTGTAAATGGGGTGTGGTTGCTCAGTTGTTTGGACACCTCATTCTTGTACTTTTCTATAGGCCAGATTACAAGACTGTCGCCTTTGTCTACTTGTTTTATTACAATATCATTCCTTTCCGCTTGTTCTTTATGGATTTCGTGCTCAGTGGGGACAAATTTTTTGCGTTTCCGGCAACGCCGCACTGACTCTAGAATTTCCTTTGAGATCAGCTTTATGTAGAAGTCCAGGTCTGGGCACTCTTCGGTTTCCGGTGTCCACTTGCTAGGTGGTCTAAGGGAGCCTCTATCTTATTTTCCTACTGCATGGCTATCGAAAAAGAACTCCTTGATGCACACGCGTCTTGAAAACTATCTTTGTGGAGTTGGTATTTGTTTGCTGCATTGTTAGTGGGACAGAAAGTTAGACCACTTTTCAGGAGATGAAATTCCTCGGGGCTTAGACCCTGCGATATGTCTACTACGTTGCTGCAGTGTTCTGGATGTTCGCCTGTAGGACTGTCAGTGAAGCTATGTGCTGTAGGGGTAACATTAGTTTTCCTGGGTGGAGCTGCAGCTATAATATCTCTCTGTTGGTATTTATGTAGTAATTTTTTCTCCCTAGTTTCGACGAATTGTTCAAGTTCGTTTCTTTTTGGTTCAGATAAATTTATGCTGTCGAGTTGATCAGCAATTATCGTAAGTTGTTCCTTGCAGTTTTCTTCCAGAATATCAATTAAAGAGAGCGTTACATGTTCTAGGACAGCATCCCACTTCAATGATAGCCTGGAGGGTGAAAAAACCGATAGCACATCTAACCTTAATTCTGATATCATTTGGGGTTTTCCTCTGTTTAATGCAGCTAGTATGTGTTTTTAGGTGAAATCTGTAATCTGTTTGGCGGCTAGTTTGCAGGATTGGAGGAAAGGGCGAGATTTGTTATTGCGTGTGCTATCCGTAGTGGGTTGTAGTCACTCCTGCTTGGTTCGCGCAAACCTCCGAGGCGAAACATATTCAGGTGGTGTCTGTTTACGATTGATTTTCTTGTCGAGGCCTGTACCGATGTCAGTCTGTGTATCTGTCTGTGTATCGGTCTCCTTATCAGTGTATGTAGCTGTTTGCGTAAAGGCTTCGCGGGTGGCTGTGGGCTTCCGTATGAGCAGGTGTTGTACGGGTGGTGTTGGTTTCGCGTTCACCGTCTGCTTAGATGCTTCTTGGGTTCTAGCTTTGGTGGAACGTGCGAGTGAGCTGGTGCTCAAACTTTCAGCCACAACTTACGCCCTCTCCGCTTTAGAAGAACCCCATCTATATATACTGTGGCGAGAAAAGCATATGTCGCCTTGAAGAAGACAAGTCCACTCGTCGAAACGTTGGCTGCTGCTTTCACCTTGTTCTCGTTTTGTTCAAAGTATTGCTTTGTGTAAGACGGAGTCATATGCTGTTTTAATGTTCAGAATATTGCAGTAGGTTTGTTTCCACAAACCAATTCCTCCTCTTCAATTGACGAGACCAAGGCAATGGCCTTATTACCTGCAGACCTCATTTGACAGAAGCCACGCTTTTATGACGTGCTTTTATTCGGTGGTGAGTAGCACCACAGGAGCGTCTGCAGGAGTCATTTTATTCATTATCAAAGAGCTAGCCATCACAGTAAAAATTCATTAGTGTTGTTTCTCCAGTATATATGAGTACATTGCGAAGTCAAAATTAGTGGAGATTATTGGCGCATTATGGGGGGGGGGGGGAGGTGTCAACATTAGAGCACTACACAGGTCCGGGCCCCACTCGGTTCTACTTATCTTCCTAATCATCTTCATGCAGGCATTTATTCCATCATCCGACTCAGATTCCTAAATGGTGATTGTGCCCAGGCGATAGACGTACGATCCGACATTCGAATCTAAATTGTGCGGTGAGTTGAACCACGTCACCGCCTCAGAACCAGGGCAAACGTATGAGGATGTTTGGTAGCGGTGGCGAAGGACGAGTTTCAAGAGGGACAAAACATCACAGAGAGGGATAAAAATCACGATAAATTAAAATATATTTGCACTACAATGACGCTGAAGGGATTGGAAACTATGTAAACGGGGGAACACTCGCAGCAGAAAAGTACCTAGGCCGTTTTCAGTAGCCTAAGATATATTACGTATAGCAGCTACAACAAGAGGAATAAATGAAAGGAATTTCAGTAGAGCTCGTTCCATTTAACGAGAGAAAAGGACATGCCTAAAGGCTGAGTCATTTGCCATATCTTGTTGCTGCACAGAAGTGTGTGCACTTTGAGAAGGACTTAGATGTGCCGCTTCGCAGCGCGTTGTGCGTGGCAGTTTTATTAGAAAAACACAAATGAAATCAATATTAAACAATTTCTTAGAGTACCGAAGCAAAGCGGTGGCGCATAAACTCTGGAATATTCATCCATAAGTCAATTCTTGTGTTAGAAGTCGCTACTGCTGTCTTTTTTTTTCTTCACTGTTCCTTTATCCGAGTTCATTATTCTGCTATATGTTGTCGCAACGTTAGTCCAACTAAAAAAATTTATATTTTCAAGGCTCTATTGCACTTAGATAAATACTTTAAGCCTAGGCGGATGCTGCAAAATTTTGAAACCTTGCTGAAAGGAATATAGAAAAGGACACAGAACGCAGGAAATTTTATTCTCTCAGTGCATTTTTCGTTTGAATGGTATTGTCACACGTTCAGTGGCTCAACCCCCATGTTCATAGTTCTGTATATGTTTCTCTAGCACTGGGTAAGTTCCCTGCGAATTTGCGTGAACAAGCAAGCATACAAAATCCCAATCTGGCGACAAAAACTACGTCACCTAGACTGTACATGCACTTTCCTAAACACCCTATACCTGATGAAACAAACCCGCACGCAGTCCAAGTTTACTCATATTGAGAAACAAGGTAGCATATATTGTCGGATCGAAAAGTTAGACCAATATCATCATCATGAGAAGCAGTAACAGTCTATATTTATGTTCCCTGCCGAGTGAAAGCCTCTCCAAGCGGTCTCTAATTACCCTGCTCCTGCGTTAGCTGATTACAACTTGCGCCTGCAAATTTAGTAATTTCGTCAACCTAATTTTCTGACATCTTCGACTGCGCTTCCCTTCCCTTAGCACCCATTTCATGTTTATCTGTGCGCGCGTGACACTCTACTTTTAAGTTAGTCAGTGATTGTGTACAAGTTGTGTACGGCTGATTGTGTACGATTTTGTACGCCTGATAAAGCTACTATCATTACTTCGTACAGTTGTCTACTCATTTGGTATCACAATCGGTGTTTCGCCTTTCGGGCGAAACTGCGACCTTTTTTTATTCCATCACTCTTTGCACAGTCCTTAACTTGTTCTCGAGCTTGATTGTTAACCTAGAAATTTCAGCCCTATATGTTACCATTAGTTAACTGCAGGTTTGTAAATTTTTTTTAAAGACAGTCGTACGACCAATATAGTGAAGCTGAACAAGGCAACAGAATAGCATGTTCCGTGTATCAATGTGACTGCACATGAACGTAACCATTGCGTGTCACCAATTTCTGCTTAATGAAAAAGGGTTTCTACAGGCCATGTAATATGGCATTCCAAAAAACCTTAGACAAGCCTACTAAAATTTAAGTTCACGCCAAGTTTAGCAGCTCGCGCTCCATCTATGTACATGGAAATGATTATATAAAATTCATAAGTTTCACCAAATCGCTAGCGCTTTGCGCGGGAGTGTTCATCTACGGCTTCGTATACAGGGTGCCCCACGTAACATGAGCCAAACATTAAAAATGTGCAAATGCCACATAGCTGGAACGAACGAAGGTAATGTTGTTTGTTGTCGTTTAGAGATACCAAGATTATATTTTTGCATTGGGCCTAATTAGATAACTAGTTTTCAATAATTAATCACGTTCCTAATTATTACAATTACATAAAAGGTGTCAATGAGAAAATTATAGAGCAACACGAAAACTCGCGATACAGCTGCGTCTTCCTCAATAAGCACTACATAAAAATGTTTTTCCGAGCGCTAAAAAAGTCCGCGAATACGCGGAACGTGATCAGGGGGCCAGTTGGGCGGCAACTTTGTATCTGTATATCTGTATATCGCCACACAGCAACTTGGAAAGTGTAGTACCTTTGTTCATATCACACATTGAAGCACGAGCATGGTAATCAAAGAATTCGTGTTTATTATTGCGATATCAATTATATGGCTACTCCAGGCGCATGTCTGCCGTCGACGTCACCGTGAGGTTCTGTATAAAGTCCAAGGGCGATAAAATTGTCGCCGCCTGCTGTATGGTGGATGTGCGAGTGAAAGCTTGCGAGGTTCAGCCGGCGATCGCGGCTCCATCTCGCGCACGCAACGGAGGAAAGTGGGTAGGAAGCACGCCGCCTTCCGTAGCGGGCAAGGCTTTGGGGAGAGGGTGGGGAGGGGGGCGTGTTCTACTCCGGGCAGCCGCGCCCCGCACGCCCGCGCCGCTATGTCTTCAACGTCATTTGCGACAGGAGGCATTCGTGCTGCTCTTGTTTTCGCGGCGTAGTTCCCCGTTGATGCGAGCGGCGCCATGAAGGTCAATTCGCCCGCTTCCGCTGCAGCGTTTCTTCACTGCCGCATTATAACAGCCAGTTCCCGTGGTCCCTGAGTGAGATTTGTTCACGCTTTCTTGTGCCCACAAGGCACCCATGCTTGGTAAATGAGTTAGTATGCCTATGTTTACAGGCTTGTAAGGCCGTTAAAACTATTATTATTAGTTTGTATAGCTGTCCACTAAGTTGCTATCTCAATCGATTCTTCTCCTTTAGGGCAAAAGTGCGACTTTTTTGATGGAGCATGTTAAGCGGGAAACCTGTTGTAGTGAAATTCGCCTCTTGTAGATAACCTTCAACCATTTTTTCTATATCCTCCTTCCTAAAGAATAGGGAAGCATTGCGCCACTCTCAGTGGCAGTTTCCTACCTTGTTCCTTTCAATTTTCCTCCTCTACCCATTCTGTATGTTTGTTTTCATGCAAATAATCGGGCAGTAATCTGTGCGCGTAGGGCTAGTTATGAAATGAATTGTTTATTTCTGCCACAGTTACAGAGTATAGGCAGGACGAAGGGCACAGGCCAGAAATCTACTTTATGCAGCTTGAAGACCACCCGGCACCGCTTGATCACGTGACACTATCTTCGCAATAAACTAGGACTCGACGTAGCTTCGTATAGGCTCAACCGCAAATGGGTCGAACCAAACCAGGCCAGGCTAGGTCCGGACAGGCCCGAATCTTCTGGGCCCCAGCTTCGTATGTGCAATGTTTGAAATCCACGGGCAGCGCTCGGGTGTGCTAACACATCGTAATTTCGACCTCGGGCCGGGTCCGGGCCTGTAAAAACTGCCCGTGCAGTGTGCCTAATATATGCGAAGACAGAGCTCAATATTTTTTCCTAGTAAAGCGACACATGTGTTCCGATGAAGAAGACACCATTCTATGGGACTTTATCAGGGTCCTGAAGCGCCGAGGCAGCTCAGGTAGGTGAATTAACAAAAATAAAAGCTCGCACGCGTGCTGTGAACACTTGGGATTGCTCCTCACCTGCGGCAAGTTGTTTTTCATCCACTTTCATTGCCATTAATTTATCACTTCGTTAATTCAATTAGTAACTACAAGTAATTTGCTCTATGTTGTCCTTTGTGTCTTTGTTTGTTGGCTTCTTATGATACGATTAATAAAAATCGGACCCTTCGGTTAACCCACCCTGTTCTCGTTCACAGATGGAAGCTATCATTTATTGTCTGAGTGCATCGTCGAACGCGACTTGGAGGAGCTTGAATTAAAATTCATGCAATTTGTGCGCAACTGCCCACGTGTCTAGCAGTAGCATTCTTTTTTTTGCATTCTTAAGTTTTCTTCTCCCGCGCTTCCCGCATGTATGCAAGCTGCTGTGAGCGAAGAGTAGCAAGGCTGTTGTTTACTCGTTTCGTGACTGCGTCGGGTATACCGGTTCTACGCATTCTCTTTCTCCTTTCTCAACGACCCCTCCACCATTATGTCTACCTCCCCACTAATGTGCGTCAGTAGAAACGTACGCGCTCCATATTCGGCAATGCTTTTGCAGGGGTGCTACGGATAATTGCAACTCTCAAGAGCTAGTATTCTGGCGACCACCAGGGAGCTCGAGGGCATTGTGACCGCGCAGTGGCAATTTCCAAATGTGTTCCTCACGTCGCTTTCTTTGTTTGCTGCGTTCCCTACGATGTATAGTCATGCCCAGACCAGGCCAAGATGCGGTGTGCCTTTCCGCACCAGCAGCAGCAGAATTGAAAATTTGAAGAAAGGGGCAAGGAAAGCTTTGATTTAACGAGCAGCAATGACGGGATTTGCATCAGCGTAAGTTTCTCAACATGTTATTTAGCTTGTGGCTTTCTAAATGGTAGGGCGTTATCGACTTATCGCAGAATGCCGCAATGAAGGCGTTGGCGTTTTTCGCATGCTTGTCATTGTTCCAGTTCTCATGTTGGTGCTACAACCTTTGTGTATGTTGCAGATTGCATCTCTGTGAAATGCTCCAGCAACGTTGCCCTGAGAAGGAAAGCGTAGGCACGAGGCTGCGTGACGGATGTTTTATGAACATTGAGTTGAGTTGTAAAATGTCGTTCACGTGGCTTCGGCGTTTCCCAAGGGGCATCATTTGTATTTATATTTGCACTATTATTTGACACTATATCAGTGTCGGTTCCACAGCTATACTGTAGCTCTTCTGGTGTATACATAGCCGAGAAAGCATGACGCTTAGAACGACAGAATGCTGAGCTAGTTGGTAAGGATTCATTATGCAAAAAAAAGAAGGTGAGGCGTGCAGACAGGACACAAGAGAAGACAAGTGGACAACACATTCGTGTTGTCCACTTCTCTTCTCTTGTGTCTTGTCTGCACGCCTCACCTTTTTGCATAATGAAAGCATGACGATTGGGGATGCATTGCGTATTTGTTTAGAAAATCATTCCTCACTGAGCAATTTCATTTACTTTGCATTTCCCGTAGTGTTACCGTAAAAAACTCACTTGGAATATTTGTTTCACTTGAAAAACCACGCATCATTAATCTTGCAAACGCCAGCATTTTCAGCCTGGTTCGGGTGATTGTGTAATCCTTAAGTTCACCTACAGACTTCCTCTTATAGATTTCTGTGTAGAGAGATATCATGACATCACAAACCCTAACTCATCAACATGGTTAATGCCAGTAATCGCAGTGCTTCCTAGTATGCGAGAAAGTGACAGTCACACTGCATTATTTAGCGGACAGCACAAATTGGGCAATTGGTTGAAAAGTCCTAAACTAGGGCAATGCCATTATGGCAAGGGCTCATTCTAGAGTACTTATTCCCAAACAATTTGAGCATGCATTAATATTGAAAATGTTTTCGTACATATTTCGTATAGTTACAAACGATACAATAAATTATTCCCAAGGGTACATACAGCAGCTCCCCTGCCCAACAAATGTAAGTCACACATTGCCGAAAATGTTTCCACTGACATGCCGCGTGTGTCAGCTAACATTTGCGAAGCTGTTTAAGAAGACACGATAGGAAACCACAATGAACGATAGGATTATATGACCTACGGCGCTCGGTCGCTGTAGATCTGACTACCGAATACCGTAAGTCTTTAATTCATGCCTTGCACTGTATATTTAAACATTTGTTTCATTTTTACGTTTTAATAGTTTGGATAATATTAAGTGGGGTGCCCTAGAGAACGGAGGCAAGATGGAACACGGTTTTGAGACCGCCGTCTTTTTATGAGCATCGCAGTGTGAAAGCACCGCCAGCAAATTTCAGTTTAGTGCCCTTCAGTGATCCACATACACTTGTTACACGCTGCTAGTGTGATACAGCGTTGAAAGTCGCGTAACGACTTTGCCCGTAGAAGTTATCGATACCCGCTTACTCAATACCGCGCGAAAACGATACGCTCTAATTTAAATTCATGAGCACAAAAAAAGCAAACAACGGAGGCTAACAGCGGCACGCAGGAGGCGCGCTCTTTCACTTTCCACAAGGTCAACGAAGCCTGAGGGGCGCGCAGTGTCTCCATACAAACCACTCGCGCAGTTCGAGTGGCCATATCTTAGCCCCCGCACGATCGCCTTATTACCGGTAATATACGCTAACTACCGTGTTCGCTGGCCCCCAGTTGACTTCTTGCCTAATCACCTTTGACTGCAGGAAGGGGGGGCGAATATAACAGACTAGATTCGACGACATAGGCTCATGGGCTCCTAAAGGAGGGCAGGAAAAGGAGTCAGTGACTTAAGATGAGAAAACAGAATCGGTTAAAAAAGGACAATAAGCACTTTTCCTTCAGAATGTAACGTGAGGCGTGCTCTTAGTGTCTATGTAACGTTAAGCGCTTTTGAAGATATCTGTGGTTCTATCTGTATGCACGGAGCTGCGAGTGATACTATGGCTATAGGTGTAGCCTGCTTTTTTTTTTTTTTGCATGGGCTCCCACACAGAATCTATATCCTTTCTCGGTAACTTTCACTCTTCTGATGGCGGGTATATAAGCGGGTGGGAGACGGGGTCACTTCAGCAGCCCTTGACTAATGAACGGTATTATTGCCCCAACTATGGTAAGCTCAAGCCACCTCGAGCCTTTCATCTAGGTTTATTTGACAGTGTTAAAATCACACTCATTCTTCAGTTTGTTTTGACCGCATGTCCGTCTAAGCATGCACACAGCAATTTGCCTGTTGACGGAATGCACATAATTATGGAGAAATACACGTTGCTGCTTCGTTTGGTTCTCCATTTCTCGTACTTCTGCTTAACCACTTCTCTCCTTGATTCGAGGCCATCTACAAAAGAACATCATTGGGATCCGTTAATCCATTTACTGAGCAAAGATAATTTGGCGCAAAGTAAATCTTCCACTGTGTTTTATTGGTTGTCGAAGTCCAAAACCTTAGCGTTCGGGACTCGAACAATTTTTTTCTGCTTTCTTTGAATAAAAGCAAGAACGAAAGCAGCTGTAATATTACAAAGTAGATATGATTTAGATAAAATGCCACGGAAACTGGCTTCGCTATTAAGGGCACTACCATTACAAGAATAGATTTCATTGGGGACTGAAAAACAAAGCTGTTCCTCGGATATAAATTACACCATTTGGGAGAGCTCGCGACAATTGTTCACCATAAAAGTTTCCTTCAGTTGTGCTTTTGTCTAAATATTCCTGCATTTGAACCATATTGTAAACACATACAGCTCCCACAGTTGAACATTCCGTAAGCATTAGGATAAAGAATATGAAGCCGGACCGCTAAGCAACCAGTCCACTTACGTAACGGTATACATGCCGTTCTCTGCTTCAACCAAGTTTTATTCCCGGTATCCATGTGCGTCTAAAGCATCCCCCGTAAGATAGAAATGCGTGTAGCCTCCCGAATGTCTTGCACAAAGGTAACAACCGTCTAGACATTTATGAAAATGCCCACGCTATTCACAATAATATATTGTGAAATATATATTACAGTTCCATGTCTGCGTCATCCTGTCCCTGGCTGCAAGCACCCTAGCTGGATACCTTCCGCATCGCTGCAGTTTTGGCAGCAACGTAGGCCTTGCAAGCGACGTTGCCCTATACAGTGGTGTTGACCTCGGCAGTGGCGTTGGCTTCCCCAGCTATGGTCTAAGCAACGAAATTGGCTACTCCGGTCTCACCGGCTTCGGGGTCGGCCATGGGCTTCCCTGCGGAACAGCCGTCAGGTACGCTGTTGCAGCCCCAGCTGTTGGTCGTACCGTCTCCACTTACGATGCTGCTCCAGGAGTGACGGCTGTAAACTCTGCTCCAGCTGTCACTAACTACGCCACTGCTCCAGCCGTGTCCCGCTTCGCCACCTACCAGACTTCTCCAGTTGTCGCTACCTACGCTGATTCAGCCTATGTCATCTCCCGGAGCGTCCGAGGCGTCACTGCTGCCTCAGATGCAGCCCCTGCAATATCGCGCATCGCCACCTCCGAGTCGGCTCCAGTTGTCACTACCAACGATGCGTCGGTAGTCTCCCCTGTCAACTCTCGGAATATCCAGGGCGTCGTTGCTGCCTCAGCTGCAGACCCTGCTTTGTCGCGCATCACCACCTCCGAGTCGGCTCCAGTTGTCACTACCAACGATGCGTCGGCTGTCTCCCCTGTCAACTCTCGGAGCGTCCAAGGCGTCGCTGCTGCCTCAGCTGCAGACCCTGCGCTGTCGCGCCTCACTACCTCTGAATCGGCTCCAGTTGTCACTACCAACGCTGCTCCAGCTATTTCCCTTGTCACCTCCCGGAGCATCCGAGGCGTCGCTGAAGCCTCCGTCGCAGCCCCTGCCATGTCGCGCGTCACCATCTCCGAGTCGGCTCCAGTTGTCACTACCAACGATGCGTCGGCTGTCTCCCCTGTCAACTCTCAGAGTGTCCAAGGCGTCGCTGCTGCCTCAGCTGCAGCCCCTGCTCCGTCGCGCCTCACCACCTCCGAGTCCGCTCCAGTTGTCACTACCAACGCAGCCCCAGCTGTCACCAAAGTTCTCCGGTCTGCCCCAACTGTCGCTGCTGCTCCAGCTCTGTCCTACGTGACAACCTTCAAGGCGACCCCAGCTGCGGCCACCGTCATCCACGCTGCCCCAATCACCACCTTCACCGTTGACCCAGCTGTCGCTGCAATTTACGCTCCCCCACCTCGTGCGACCGCCAACGTCAACTACATGCCAGCTGCGGCTACCGTTGGATACACTGCACCGGCCTTCGCTACCTACCAGGCCACCCCAGTCTACGGCTACGGTGTTGGAAACCTCGGCTACGGCGCTGGCCACCAAGGTCTCGGCCTCGGACTTGGTGTCTACGGCCGGAAGTACGACTATGGTCTTGGAACTCCCTCCTACTACAACGACCGCTTCCACAGGAAGAAGTGTAAGTAGAATATAACATTCGCCTTAACAGTAAATGGCATCGTTAGTAGTGATAAAACTAATGCCTCATTTGTACTCTTTGTCTTCTTGCAGAAATCACTCTACTCTTCAGAAGATATGGTGCCTAAAAACAGAATATCTTGAGCTCGGGCTCATTTGTTTAGGTTGTTAAATATAGTTGCAAAATAAATTTTCCTTGTACAAAATGAGCTCATTCAAAGCATTGCGATTAGTATGCCATTGATACAGTGAACGAGTGCATTATGGGTGCAACATCCAGCTGTCAGCGATCCTTGTTTATTCATTGCTGAAGCTATCGCAGTTTATCATTTCTTTTCGAGTGCTGTGCCTGGAGAAGATTGGAGCAACAGGTATGATGGGTGCTGTGATTTCATTTATAATGTTCAGTCAGACCTTTACTTCTGTGGACATGTGGCGCCGTTGCCTCATCGCTGAGCTATTTCTGGTGTAATTGTAATACTTTTCTGGTTCTGAATGTAGTTTAAATGATGTGGCATTTCTTGGGACGCTAGGCTGCGAACCTAATTGTTACTGCTTTTAATTTATATTGATGCATCCTGGATACAATGTACAGAACAATTTGGGCAGCTTCTGCCTGAAAACCGCAGTATTGACAGCGATAACAACGTAATTAGTGTGGCACTTGGACTTGCCGGACGGTATTCCAAAGATGCGCGAGTGTGACTGGTCTGTGCGACGCAGCACACAAGGCAACGCCTGTTGGGTTGAAGGAACAACATCCTGGCAGCTACAATGCATCTCACAACACTGGTGTCAATAGCGCCACTAGCAACGTTGCAAGCGTGGTACTGGATGGTGAACCAGGCAAGACCTAGATGAAACCATCGGTGTTAACCAGCGCCGAATGAAAGATTAGATAACGTTGCCTTGACGTTTGCTGCCGAGACCGGAGCGTACGTGACCACACAAGTGTGTTTACAGTGAGCAGAACTCTGAAGTCAGCAGCGGTGGGAGACACACTTCCCTTGCCGCACCACCGAGTAGACTTAGCGTGGCGTTCTTGCAGACAAATGCACTCAGGATCTGCCCAGTCTCTATAGACCCTCTACCTCCTACGCCTCGGCCCCATTGGATCAAACATGCCCAAGCGACGTCATAAGGATGTCCACCGTGGGACTTCGCACGTCCGTAGGACATCTGTAAAAATCATGGGAGCCATCCCAGGGCTTTCGCGGGACCATATAGTGCACGCAAATTGGCTCTCCGAGGAAAGCACCATGGACACCAAAATAAACACTTGTACATCCGGTAGGTGCTTAACAACGGACAACAGTTATGCGCCGATGCACGTCCCAGAACCACGTGGGACACCTATGGGACATTTCCCCCCGACAAACGACCGAGCTGCGTCTGTGGGAGATTATTTTTGTGGATATCGTACATCAGCAGGGCGTCCGCTGGGCATTTTTGTGCTTTACATGTCCTGCATTAAATTGAGGTCCTCGATGTCCAAACCTTTGAAAAGATACTGGCACTCCTCAGGATGCTCGTAATAATTTATCATAATTTTCACGCGAACCAGTTTTGCTTTCGTAACCCCCCCCCACACACACACACACTAAAGGCGTTATTTCTATTCATATTCACGGTAACATCTGACCCGATCTCCGTGGCCTCTCCACTCAACAAACTACACATCTCCCAAGAATCTCTCCTACTGGCAGGAACTGTAAAACATTATCGAAACGTCTTCCCTGTATATAAGAAAGAAAACTAAAAAGTTACTAAGAACCAAAAACAAATACAGAATGCCGCTGCGGAAGTAAGTGTTTTCAGTTAAACGCATTCAAAACAAAACAACCCTCTATAATTCCCAAGATACTTTCTCGCACTTAATCTTCTGCGTAAATTACCACCAAAGCAAAACAACCCTCTTAGTCCAGAAATGGTACCAAATGGGGTAAGGAATTCGTGGAGCTAACCTTCTTTCTGCATATTATTGCATTGTTGGCAGCGTCTTAGGCCAGCGTTCAACTCGCTGGCCTATGATGGTAAAGCTTTGGCTGAGTTCTTGTTAAAACTGTTGTCGAAAAAGCGCTCACTTTGAAATAATCATAAGCAGCCATGTGTCTGTTGTTTCGCCCGTGTAAGCATGGTTCAAACTGTGCGGTGCCATGGGGTGGGTGCTGTTCTTAAATGTTCATTGATGGTGCCTTTTGTGCAGTGGTTCTTTGTTTCGAACTCATTCCGGCATTGTGGCAAGGCTCTTAGTTTGCTGTTCACCATCCCACGAAGTACGTACGCCCAAATTTAAAAGACAAGTTCGTAAGCTGATGTTTGTGCTGCTCGTGGTGTGTGGAAGTTGTCTGGGTGCCTTTATGCATGTGAACCCGTAGTTAGAAGTCACGAATGATGACTGAGTGTATTGTGAGCCTACAATGAAATACGGGCGTTACAAAAAGGTAATACAAACCCCTTGAAACGATCTAATCACACCAGGGCTCATTTATTTAGGAGCGTGGAACACGCGGGTCGCGTTGCTTTTTTTTTCCCTCATGCTTTATTCCGGAACCATAACTGCCTTTATAAGCGCTGTGTCCGCGTCTTGCCACTGTCCTTCGTCCCTTTTCGTGCGCTAAAAAGCCTCAATTAGATCACGATGATTCTTACGCCGTACTTGTTGGGCATTTGTTTTGATTTTAAACAATATTGGTTTTATTTCAATTCCCAAGTCCAAGGATGCGGTACAAACATTAAATACGTATTTGAAACGCACCGTAGCTCGCGGCATATGAGCACTTTGACGGGACAAAGTCAGACCCGCTTTCGGAGCTGCTCGGAAATAATATTCGCTCTGTAGCTAAACACTTCGTCCCTCACGGTGAGATGCGACAGCCCTTCGCGAATTTCATTTCTTATTGTTTTTTATGTTTAGTTATTTATCAGGATGAGCTGTGAAGCACAGCGTCGCTAAGGCTACCCTGTCGCGTTGCTAAAATTTTCGTGGTCAGCCACCTCCGCGTTTCCGTCGGCACCGACACTGGAGCTGTGATCCTCGTGGTCCCTCATGCCACCTCACTCTGACCGCAGCGCCAGTTTTTCTAGTGGTGGAGTTTTACCCCAATACCGTTGAAAGTCCAGCAACACATTCCCGAGTAAAATTAATTGGTACGGCTTTAGTCAATAGCGCGCTTACAAGATAGGCACTCATTTTAATTCTAGAGCAAAACAAATAAAAAAACTTAGACCCACAGCGGGACGCAACCGGTGACCTGCATCACGTTCCTCAATAGCACTTAAAGGAAAGAGCTCTACGAAGACGCGGACTAAAAGAGGGACCTTGTCCGTCGTACATGTTCCTCTTTTAGTCCGCGTCATTGTAGCGGCTCTTTTCTTCAAGTATGCAAAACCAACTTGCCCACATCAAGCTTCTGCTGCTCAATATCACTCGCGCCTTGGGGCCTCCCAATTGCCTCATGTAATTAAGCGATTACATAATGCAAGCAACCGCATCTCAGTACTCTCGCACCGTCGTCGTGCTAAATACTAAATGGCATGCTCTCTCCTACAGATTAGGCTTCTTGCCTGCTGACACCTTCTTGCCGATGCTGAGACAGCTCAGCATTGACGAAAGAGGCGCAAGTGTTCCATAAGAGGAGCAGAAGAAACAGACAGTGCTTGAGATCAGACGCGATCCGCATTGATCAAGCAGAATATACCGTTACGTGCGTTCTCAACCGGATCTGTGGTTTTCTGTACGTGCACCGAGCTACGAGTGAAGGTGGGGCTCGAGGTGTCGCCTTTTTTGTATTCTCTCCCTCACAGACTGAGCTTCTTTTCCCGGCCGTATTTGCTCCTCTCGTGTCACATATATAAGCGGGTGGGAGATGGGGCAACTTCAGCTGTGCTTGGTTTGCCAACGGTACTGCTGCCGCAACCATGGTAAGCCCAAGTCTGCTTGAGTCTTACTGGTGGGGTTGAATGAAAGCCTTTAACGAACACTCATTACATTGTTAGTTTCGACTGCGTCGTCGCCTAGACGTGAAAGCAGCAATTTCCGATTCGCAGAATCAGCATAACTGTGCATGAACGTATGTTCTGCCTCCGCTCGCTTCGGTAGTTTCCAGACTTCTGCTTTATTCATTTGACTGCTTGATGCAGGATTTTCTCCGAAAAGCCTTGTTATGGGGAGTCGAGTAGCTTACCGAAAGATTAAAATTTGCCTCTCAGTTTAAATTTTGGGGTGATATTTATTGGCTAACAGAAGTGAAAACGTTTATGAGCTCGGAAGTCCAACTGATTCCTCAGTTTTCTTGCACTATAAGTGTGGACGAAAGCGATTGTAATGTTACATCAGAGTGGGGTTCTGGATGAAATTCAAAAAAAGACTGTTTACTGATAACGGGCTACATCCTTATTAATATAGAAGAAATTGGGAACTGCATAGCAATGTTATCCGTCGTATAAGATGTAAGCCTTTCGAAAAGGCTTTGAATTATCTTTTAACACAAAAACATCATACGCTTGTGCCTCTGCCTAGCTCTCTAGGCGTTTTAACCCTCGCATTACCAAAGTAATGATCCTGCAGGTCAAAATACCCACGCCATTATAATAAAAAATATGAAGCCAAGACTGCGAAGCCACTACACCTACTACATTTCGGTACACAAGAATATCGCTGCCTCAATCAAGTTTTATTCTGGGGCTCTAATGCATCTAAGGCACCACCGGTAAGTTATAACTGCGGTTAGCCTACTAAGGAACTGTCCTTCATAAAAGCAGACAACCGTCATAACTATAATAAAAATGCAAATGCAATTCATACTTCTCTATTGACAACTATCTCTTGCAGTTCCATCAGTGCGTCGTCCTTGCTCTGGTCTCCAGCGCCCTTGCTGGACACCTTCACGGTGACTACAGCCTTGGCAGTGATGTCAGCTTCCCCAATGGAGTTGTCCTCGGCAGTGGTGTTGGCATCGGCAATGGTGTTGGCCTCACAGGCTACGGTCTTAGCAACGGAATTGGCTACTCCGGCCTCACCGGTTTTGGTGCCGGCCACGGCCTGGCCAACGGACCATCCACCAGCTACGCCGTAGCTGCTCCAGCTGTTACTCGCACTGTCTCCACTTACCAAGCTGCTCCAGCCGTCGCTACCTACGCCGCTTCCCCAGTCACCACCGCGGCCGCTGCTCCAGCCGTGTCCCGCGTGACCACCTACCAGTCCGCTTCAGTTGCGGCCTCTGCCCCAGCTATTTCTACCACCTACCAAGCTGCTCCAGCTGTGGCCCGCTTCACTACATACCAGTCGGCTCCAACTGTCGCTAGCTACGCTACTCCAGCTGTCTCTCGCGTCACCTACCAAACCTCCCCAGCAGTGACTAAGGTGTACCAGAGCGCCCCAGTCGTCGCTGCTGCCCCAGCTGTGTCCCGCGTCACCACTTACCAGTCTGCTCCAGCTATCGCTACTTACACTGCTCCATCTGTCTCCCGCGTCACCTACCAGAGTGCCCCAGTCGTAGCTGCTGCCCCAGCTGTGTCCCGCGTCACCTACCAGAACGCCCCAGCCGTCGCTGCGTCGCCAGCTGTGTCCCGCTTCACCGCCTACCAGTCCAACCCAGCTGTCGCTACTTACGCTGCTCCAGCTTTCTCCCGCGTCACCTACCAGAGTGCCCCGGTCGTCGCCGCTGCTCCAGCTGTGTCCCGCGTCACCACCTACCAGTCTAATCCAGCTGTCGCTACTTACGCTGCTCCAGCTGTCTCCCGCGTCACCTACCAGAGCACCCCAGTCAACGCTGCTGCGCCAGCTGTGTCCCGCATCACCACCTACCATTCTGCTCCAGCAGTCTCTCGCATCACCTACCAGAGCGCCCCAGTCGTTGCTGCTGCCCCAGCCGTGCCGCGCTTCGCAGCGTACCAGTCCGCTCCAGCTGTCGCTAGCTACGCTGCCCCAGCTGCCACCAAAATATTTCAGTCCTCCCCAGCTGTCGCCACTGGGGCCACCACTCCATCTCTGTCCCAAGTGACCACCTACCAGTCTAGGCCTGCTGTGGCCAGCGTCGCTCAAGCTTTTCCAGTGACCACCTACGCCGCTGCCCCAACTGCCACTACCATCCACGCAGATCCGGCTGTTACCACCACCACTATTCATCGCGCCCAAGCTGTGACCACTGGTGGCCACGCAGCACCAGCCTACGCTGCCTACCAGGCCACCCCTGTCTACGGCTACGGTGTTGGAAACCTCGGCTACGGTACTGGAAATTACGGCCTCGGCCACGGCTTTGGTGTCTATGGCCTCAACTACGGATATGGTCTTGGCACTCCATTCGACTACAACTCTCTCATCCGCAGGAAGAAATGTAAGTACATTATAGCATTCTTTAAAATTTATTCCCTAGTTCAAAGATAATATATCATGTGTACCATTTCTTTCTTGCAGAAATCACTCCACTCTTCACAAGACATGCACCAATGAAAAGAAAAAGAATATGCCCACCTTAGACTCAGTTGTTTATATATTTATATATTGTTGTAAAATAAATGTATCCATTTGTACCAAAACAGCTGGCTGAAAGCATCATGATTACTCTCCACTTAGCATAGTGAACGGCGGTAAACGAGTACTTTCTGTGTGCAGCCTCGACCTGCTGTCGATTCATTTTGCTTCATGCAGTTTTAGACGAGAGTTTGCAAGCCCGCCGTGGTTGCTCAGTGGCTATTGTGTTGGGCTGCTGAGCACGAGGTCGCGGGATCGAACCCCGGCCGCGGCGGCCGGGGTTCGATGGGGGCGAAAACACCCGTGTACTTCGATTTAGGTGCATGTTAAAGAACCCCAGGTGGTCGATATTTCCGGAGTCCTCCACAACGGCGTGCCTCATAATCAGACAGTGGTTTTCGCACGTTAAACCCCATAATTAAATTTTTTTAGAGCTTGCAAGCCAAGATAAACGCATTAACTGCGTAAAAAAACGAGTGTTCTTACTGCACGTGCTGCGTACGTTACTGTGTTATCGCGGTTTACGTACACCATGAGCACATACGGTATATGGTGAGTTCATCGTACGTTATGTTTACCTACGCTATGAAATAGCGTTGTCAAAACATACGGCCACCCATGGCTCCCACTTCAGCATGAATTCTCGCTAATGCTCCGCTCTCGCTATGGTTCATTGTCTGCAACTGTTGACATTAGCTTTCGCTTCACCTAAACTTACCTCGAATGCTAGTTATAAGCACACAGCTTGTCAAATTTGCGAGTATGTTCGGCTGTCTTGGCGCCCATAGGCCTAAGGAGAGGCGTCGGCATAGAAACGACAGGATGGTTGTCAATGGATTGTAGTCAATGGCTTGACTATGGTTGCCACAAGGCAACACAAAGCGCGTTTATACTCTAACGTGTTCCTTACGTTTGGGTTACCGTAGGTTGAACTAAAAGTACTCAACCGACGCGCACCGTATTGCTGCGCAAAGGAAAGGTCTTTTCAAGTACGTAAGGCGACATACAGTTTCCTAAAGCTGTCTATTGCAGAAAATATCGTCATTTGCGATATATTTTTGAACGTTGAGCTTGGGCGAGAGATTAGAGAGTTTTAGAATAAAGGCCTCGAAAGATTTACCGGCCCCGAAGAAACAGCGTCAGCGCTACTGCGCATGCACGGCACGCGCAGTGCGTTTAGCGTTTTTGTCGGTGACTCTCACGGAAATGGCGCTCCTACCTAAACTGAGCGGGAATGTTTTGAGTCAACGAACGTGACAGCATTCATCGAAGTGGGAGCTCTCAACCTTTGCTACGTTTTGCCGCAGTCCTCGTTAACCCGCAGCCATCAAAAACAATGAACGATGTTGTAGATTTTTGCTTTGACTCATTTCATGCAAAAATATCACTTAAGTGAGAGATTAATGATATTGTCACGTGGTAGTGACGGTAAAGAAAGCAGCCAAACTGGGAAAGACGAAAATCATGTTTTATTGGGCGAACTTGTGCCCTCAAAAACAGGCAACGCTCAAAGAACGGCGACAGCGGCGAACACAGACGGTGATCGTCGAAAATCTGATCAGCGGGTCAAGCGCGTCGGCTTTTATACAGCAGTCGTCGAACGTTCTAGACTAATCACTGGGACCCGCGTGTCTTCCACAAAGTTCTATACCATTCGCGTGACGCGATGAAATCAGATACCACAAGATTCGGCGAAAACAGACAGCGGATTGAAGCATCGATAATATTCCAGAAACTTCCTATGCATGCAGGCGTGTCCTGCGCTGTGTGATAACATTTGTTAAGCGGTGAAATGTGGTCACCCGAGAAAGATCAACATGTACACGTGTCACTATTGTATAAATCGGTAGCCGAACATGCAGGCCACCAGGCCTAACACAAACGCATCTCATTGCTAGGAAAAGGCCCGTCTCAATGCTAGGTCGGCTGGAATTGAATTCACAGCTTAACATGACACATTTGATTCTAGACATGGCATAGTACCACTAACACATGCTAGTAATGAGGAAATACATGTCGAAAGAGCCATTATTTTCCATTGCTTTAGATTACTGTTTTTTAAACTTCTGTTCTCGCTCGTCGAAACGCAGCAAGCGCAGGACGCAAAGAGTGAGCACTAGACCCTATTTAAAACTCGTTGTTTAACGTTTGCAGCTTATACCAGAGCGTACGCAGAGCTGCTCAGCAGGAATGCCACGCTTCTTATAATGCGTAGAATTTAAATGCCAGCAACTGAACCTAGAACGCTGCCCTTGCTCTGCCACCGAGTGGATTGAGCGTAGCGCTGACGTCATTTTTGCTGCCAACGATACGGGTCTCTAGAGACCTTCTCACCCTCAGCGCCTCGAGCTTCTGTGTAATTGAACAAAGTGTGCAACCAAAAGTTCGAGCCGCCGCTGTTTTGGCATCAACTTGAGTATCAATCAGAATTTTGTACATCCAGTACAACCAAACCGACAATTTCGTGCAGCGTGTTAATGCGATTAGAGTTGTTTGCTAACTTTAGCCATTTGGAGTCTGTCTGTCTGTCTGTCTGTCTGTCCATATATACATATCTATCTATCTATCTATCTATCTATCTATCTATCTATCTATCTATCTATCTATCTATCTATCTATCTATCTATCTATCTATCCACCGTCTTCACGCTGCCGTGGCCCTGCCATTGTCGCCTCTAGCTCCGTCATCTGACTTTCGTCAGGCCGCGTTGTCACGCCATCGTCGTCATACAGGCTACGTGATACTTTCGCCGACTTGCCTGTGTCGTCATACACTCGATCCACGTAATCCCCATTGTCATACCGTTCTGTTGACATGGTCGTCATTTTGGCGTATATACAGTCTTAATTTTATTGCGATAGCAATTACATGGTCACTCCAGGCGCATTTCTGCCGTCGCCATCAGCGTTGCCGTGAGGTTCCGTATGAGTGGAAGCTTGTGAGGGTGAATCGGCGAACGCGGTTTATTCTTGCGTGAGCAAGCGGGGAACGCGTTCCGGATGCGTGCCCTCTCCTGTGGCGCGCGAGGCAGGGGGACCACGCGAGGGAAGTTGGGCGTTCTTCTTCGGCGGCTGTTAGGGTGCTTCGATGTCCTCCTCGCCCGCCGCTCCGTACAGAGTGGAGACAACCGCGGCGTCTGCTACGGTGTTGGAAACGCGAATCATAGACGCCGTAGTCAACGCCTTTGGCGGACGCCGTTGGGACGCGTTGCCGGCGCTCGTGTCTTGAAAGGGAACTGTGACGCGGCCCAAGTACGCGCCCACGCGGGCGTCATCTTGAAAGCAATATGCAATGTTTGCAGAGTGCGCGTAGTGTCTGTAGCTCCATATGCGCTGTGCTTTCGACGTTTCGCTCGCGTTGAAGCGAGAGATGCACGATGGTCCATTCGCTAGCTGCTGCCGCGATTCCTCACTCCAGCATTCTGACAGCGAGTTTCCTCGCCGATCGAGCCAGATGCGTTCATGTTTACCTGGGCGCTTGGCAACGTGCTTGTTATTTTGCTAAAACCCGTTGGCGGACTAGTGCGTTTGAATCCATGATAGAATCTGTAAGCGCGACTGAACAAGGACGTAGAAAAAGCAGACACACAAGGACAGCGCTGTCTCTGTGTATCTGTTTCTTTATACGTCCTCGTTGAGTCACGCTTACACATTCTATTATTGTTAACTTACTTAGTAAACGAATGTTTACTAGATTATAGGCTCGATAAAACTACTATCCTTACTTCGTACAGCTATCTACTAGTTTGCAATCGCAATCGGTGCATCGCCTTTCGGGCGGAACTGCGATTTGTTTTTCATTCGTTGTGATACTGTCGTCGAGATGCCGTCATGGTCTTTTCATAATCGACATTCTAACTTCAACATCTGGCTTGTACCACGCCATGGTCGTCCCAGAGTCATCATGATAACATTGTCATCGTGGCGTCGTCGCCTTTCTGTGGTTTTACCGTCGTCATCACCTCGGTAGTCATTCAGTTGTCATGGCATCGTCATCACACCGCCTTCGTCCACCGAAAGACATCACCCCTCGTTCGTAATTCTGTCGCAATCATGGTGTGGTCATTCAATCGCGGTATGCCGCCATTGCGACTCCGTCAAACAGTTGATATTATGCATCCGTTCTCATGCCATCGTCCTCATGCCGTCTTGGTCGTGCCATCGTTGTCATAGACTCGTCGTCATCCCGTGGTTCTCATGTCGTCCTCGTCGTTATACCATCGTCATTAAAAAATAATCATCACATCATTGGCGCCATGCCGCCATCTTCACACCGTCTTTGTCGTCTCATCGACTTGATTCCTTTTTTGTCATTTAGGCGTCGTCTTATAGACGTCGTCATGACGCCATGCTCACTGGTTATATTGGTGGACGCGTGGCCCAGCAAAGTGGGATAAAGCCGGATTGTGTCGCCTATACCACTGCAACGGAAGTCTCAGAATCAATACTACAGGTGAAAAATAAACACGACTTCACAAATACAAAGACCCTGAATGTAGCGTCTGTCCCACTCTCGAGACAATAGCTCACGTACTTTGCGTGTGCCCTCAATATGCGGCCGAACGAAGAAAACTCAAGTCTACAGTTGACAGCTTGGACTCCCGCCCCTTTTCAGAAGAAAAGGTTTTGGGCGCGTGGAGGAGTGTTGACTGTGCCCGACGTGCCATAAAAGCACTTTTGAACTTTTTAAGTGAGACTGGTTTAGACGATCGCCTCTAGAAGCTGTGAGACGTGTAGTCAGTGCGAAATGTGTTTGCGCAAAAACTTTTTGTGGCAACATTACTTTTTGTATGGACAAGATTACTCTTAGTGTATTGCGTCTCCAGTGCGCATCCGCATATTGGCCAACGTGTATATAGTATCTCATTGTACCATATCATAATCATCCGCCACCTACCTTTCCCTGTATTTCCCACTTCCCCATTCCCCAGTGAGGAGTAGCAGGCTAGAGACACGCTCTCCAGGCCGACCTCTCCTCCTTTCTCTCCATTAAAATCTACTCCTCCTCCTCATTGCCGTCAACAGTCATCGAGACATGAACTCTGCCCATATTTTTTTTTTGATAAACATATACCCCGACATAAATTTACACTCAACATAAGGTGCAGCCGCTGGCATTTGTATGTAGTCACTCAGGCAAATTAATGCACTGAGATATCAAAATGCTGCCACTAACCCTGCAGCTGCAGGGTTTGTGCAGCTTCTTCGGTTTAAAGCAGTCCTTTGCATGCTTAGCATATCCCTTTCCACATAATAGAAAGAAAAAAATATTCACAAACAAAAATAACGACCTGAAGCAAAACTAGAATGGTCACGTGTGATAATATTTTTGCCGCTTGAGTATAGTTATATTTTGGTGAAATACGCATGATAAAAACTATGCATTATAAGGCGTGGCATGGTCTCACGTGTAGTAGGGCTTCGTTCGTTTTCGTCGAGAAGTGTGGTATGAAAGCAGTAATGCCATTTTCAATGCGTTAATGCGAGTACCAACGCTTCGCAGAAGAAGTCATCTAGACCTGTAGAAAAAGGTATAAACCAATCATGGGTCTCGCAGTTAGGTTATGTGAGCTCCGGACAAATACCGCAAATATAGCGCCCATTTCACAAGTATGCGCGAAGTATTTGTCCATTCTGCGCGCTGCAATCACTTCATCGCCATGAAGTGCCATATGGTCTTCCTGACTAATAAATGAAGATTCGCAAATTACTACCTTAAGCAATCAAATAATATAATCACCGGTGGGGCAAAAAAAGTAAAAATTCACGCAGAAACTCCTCTAGAGTTGTCTCAGAATCCGTAAGCATTGTGCCACTTGCTCATCTCCACGCAGCGCACAGCCGTAATCAATATTAGGGAACTTCATCGGACAAATATAAACCATTATCAATCATCATCTGTCATTCGCTTATCATGTTCGCTATGGAATATGATAAGTCAGGTGTAATTAGGACAGAGTTCATTATGGCACTCGAACCCATGACGATTTGTGGTAATTAAGGTGCAGTTAATTAGCCACAGGCCCCGATTCACAAACGTAACTTAAGTAGGGCGTCAATAAGTGCGGCGAAAGTAGAAGTGTTTGGAAAGTATTAGGAGAGTAGTTCAATAACGACGCTTAAGTATCACTTTCGAAAGTAACACTTTTCAGGTCAAGTATGTCGTCTGGTGTCGAGGATGCGTAAATAATTTACGTGTACGATCGGTTGAATCGTAAAAAAACATAATTCTTGCCGCAGTGTAATGCGCATATAAATGTTACTGTGCTTGCTGGCGCATCCTGCTGAATAAAATACAAAGAACGGTTTGGTTTTAGCGCTTTACTCAAACTCGTCTGGCCACAAGTTCACATTGGTTCTCGCAGCCACTGCGGTTGTGGGTGTCGCCGTCCTCACTTTCTTTTGCTTTTGCTGCTGAAAACGTGCGGTGTGTTTGCGCAGAGAGTGTGTGCGTGTTGCATGTTTTCAACCCGCGCGGACGATGAAAAGAAGGAAAGCAAACTTTTCCGAAGAAGAGCACGCCGTGCTCCTGGAGCTCATTTCACGCCATCGCAGCGTGGTCGAGAACAAAAAAAGGCGGACGCTGTATTCGTCAGTCGAAAACGGGAGTCGTGGAAAAAAAATAGAGGTCGAGCTCAACTGCCTCCATAACGTTATTCCGCGGACGTGGGGCCCAATTAGGAAGTGTTGGGAAAACCTCAAAGACAAGTGGCGCATGTGTAACGCACAAGACATGCGGGAGCGGCTTTCCGCAGGTAAGCATTGTGTCCTGGGCAGTTACGACATTATTGACGCAGATCCTATTTCTGAACATTGCATAGCGCTCAGCGAGCCAAATCCTTGGCACCTCACGACACCGTAAAGGGCGTCATCAGAGGCATCCCCATCGACGCGAACGCCGAAGAGCTCGATAGAAACATCGTCAACGAGAGGAACTCGCTAGCAGTGGCTGTAAAAAGGATTGGAAGCACGACCACTGTGATTGTGGTGTTCCAGGGGCCCAAGGTACCGAACTTCGTCCGATACGGATTTACCCTGATACCGCGCCGCCTCTACAAGAAACAGTTCGACGTCTGCCAGCAGTGCGGCCGAGTGGGACACCGCAAGGACGTGTGCCCGATCCCCACAATCAAGACGTGCCTGGCCTGCGGACTCGCGAACCCTACAGAAGACCATCGCTGCACCCAAAAAAAATGTCAGTTGAGCGGAAACGAACACCCGACCGGAGACCGAGCATGCAAGGCGAAATACAAGATGCCCTACGTAGTGCGCAAGCGACAATGGGAGCGCCGACAGGCCGAACACCAGCTGCTGTCGGAGAGCGATTTCCCCCCACTCGACAAGCCGGTAGATGCGCGAAAGTCAAGGACCCCATCAGAAAACCGCGCGCCCAAATCCAGAGACAGCAGCTGCTGCAAGAGAAGCCTCAGCAGGAAAACATCTACATCACGTGAGCGAATGAGCTGGGTCGACGCAGCGAAAGGAAACAATATAAGGAACGCGCACAAAATCACCGAAACCACCAAGAAAGAAGATATGAATAAGGTGCGGGAGGCAAATGAGATCCTAAGACAAGAAAACGCGGCGTTGCGAGTGACCATCAACAACCTCACGAAAGAGATCGCTGAGATCCGTCAGTTGCTGCTATGCAACAACGAGCCTCTACAGAGACCCACGCCAAGCACAAGCAAGACCGAGGAAACGACAACGAACATCCAGGAGAAAGTCGTAGAGTAACCGGCACCGAAGAAGCGAGCCGTCGAGGCCACGCGCATGCAAACAGAAAACGATCGCATCGACAGCCTCGAAGCGAAATTCGAAGCGACATTCAGCAAGCTCGAACAGCTAATCACGACAAATATCGCAGCCGTGACAGCACTGAAACAAACAAGGGAGATCTGCCAAGCCGAGAACAGGAACAGAGTCGCCTGCATCGAAAGGACCCTACAGCCGATGGTAAGCCACCCGACGTTTGCGCCCCTCTTCAAGCAACATCCACCCAACCAGGGAGCCCCGTACACGCCAACGCAATCATGGCCGCCAACGCAACACCAGCAGCAGCAGGTGTAACCGCGTGGCAGTGGAACTGTCGCGGCTTCGGAAGGAAGAAGGCAGTCATCCAACAGCACATCGTACATGCCGCGCGCAAGCCAGACGTTATACTACTACAAGAAACACTAACCGACGCACCATCCCTCCCCGGCTACAGAGTGCACAAGGGACCGCCCGATGGCAGAGGCCTGTGCACCCTGGTCAGGAAGGGACTCACGTTCGTCGAACATGAGCTGCAAAGCAATATCAAGATCGAGCACACACTCACCGAAATCATCCCGGGCAAGAAGAGAAAAGGAAGCATATTTCTGCCCAACGTCTACAGCAACCCATCTCAGAGAAAACAGAGATTCAAGACATTAGAGTGTTTTAGTTGAGCGTCTTTACGGTACGCTCCGCTCCGAGCTGCCCCGCTAAGCCACAGCGGAGGGGCGGGCGATTTTCACGTTTTAGTTATACGTTTAGCGTAGCGGAGCGTACCTTTTGTAGTTGCAGCGCCCTCTGGCTAAATTCACGGTAATGAAAGAAAATAAAAACACTTTATGATCACTCTTATACAGTAAAACGTATATATGTATATATATAACTTATTTCTCCAAGAAGTATCTAGACGTGCGCTTGTAATGCGTTACCGGTCCATTTTATTCAATGGAAAATAAAGCGCCGTCTTGGGAAACGCCACGTGTTATCCAGCGCGCTTGCTTTCTGCATCCAATCCAATCCGTTCTGACGCCAACGCTAGCCAAAGTGCTGCGCGGCACGCTCCGCTCAGGCAGCTTCTAAGCGGACCGTGTTCCTCGCTCCGCTATCCCGCTTACGGCTAAGCGGAAGGCGCATGCGCATTCGCGCTTCCGCTCCGCTTAACTGCTTAGCGGAGCGTAAACACGCTCAACTAAAACACTCTATTGCTGCACAGAGCCAGCACCGCAGCGGGCCGCAACACGCTGATCGCGTGCGGAGACTTCAACGCGATGAACCCTGCCTGGGGCTACAACAAATACATAGCAAAGGGCTGCGACCTGTACCAAGACGCCACGGAACTCGACTTCACCATCATCACGGACCCGACACATCCGACGAGAATTGTTAACTCCGTGTCCCGGGACAACACTCCGGACCTCGCGTTCGTCAAGAACGACATCCGGGGCGCGATCACCTGGAGAAACACGGGGATCGACCTAGGCAGCGACCACACCATCGTGGAAATCGGCATACCGGAACACAACGGCACCAGCATCAAAACACACAGATGGATGGACTGGGATGCCTTTCGAGACGCCAGAAGCCAGAAGAGCGACGGCGACGACGAGATCGAAGACATCGACTCGTGGACGGCCGAAATCACCAAGAGCGTACGCGACGCGACCAAAGAGATTGAAATGGGCGCGGAGATCGACAAAGTAGACAGCCGGCTTGCGCATCTCATCGAGGCCGAACAGTCGATACTCAATCGCTGGAAGAAACAACGGCTTAACCGCAGACTGAGAAAGAAGGTAGCGGAGCTGAACCAAGCGATCGTGGATCACTGCCGCGCGCTCTGCACGCAACAGTGGAACGAGATCTGCAACGCGGCAGACGGGCAGATGCATAGCGGGAAGACGTGGAACCTACTGCGGCACCTACTCGACGAAAGCAAGACCAAGTCGCACCAAAGGTACAGACTCGCCAGGCTCATACATCGGGCGGTCTCAGCACACGGCGTCGACGAAGTCACCAGGCGCATTAACGACAAATACCTGCCGCACAACACGCGCCGTACAGCGGCCTGCCTAACGCAAAGCTCGATCGTGACATCGACGTCGAGGAGGTACGCGCGGCCCTGCACGACCTCAACAGCCGGTCGGCAGCCGGCCCGGACCTCGTCACGAACAAGGCGCTCAAAAACCTCGATGACGGCTCGATTGAAAAGCTCGCAAAATACTACAACAAGTGCTGGAGAGCGGACGCGCTGCCAAAGCTGTGGAAGACAGCCAAGACCATCCTCATCCCCAAGCCGGGGAAGCCGCCGGACACGGATAACCTCCGGCCCATCTCGCTCACGTCCTTTTCTTTTCTTTAACCTTGCGAGCCCGGTACTTCCCAGTAACGAACGGCATGGGCGTTATCAGCATGACATAGCATTCCCGACAGGAAAGTAGCGCGCGCGGCGTTTAAAGAAAGGAAACGCAAGCAAGACAGATGACGATTATTGTTGTGTGACATATATACACCCCAAAGGGTGTACATCTGCCTGAGAGTGTAAGGGACGTTTACACCCTTTGGGGTGTATACTTGCCACACAACCATAATAGTTGTGCATTTCCTTTCTTGAAAACGCTGCGCTCGTTCCTTTTCTGTCGAGAATGCTCTGTCATGTTGATAACGCGCATGCCGCTCATGACTTGGAAGTGCCGGGCTCGCAGTGTTAAACAAAGGAAATGCGGCCGAGACAGATGACGAATATCGTTGTGTGGCAAACATACAGCCCAAAGGGTGCAACTGTTTTTAGTGTATACCGAGGTAAAGCGTGAGCACCTAGTGACATCTTACGGTGCGGAAGAATGACATGTCTTTGAGCTTTACTGGAGATTCGCTAGATGGCGGCACTTATCTGTTATCTGCTACGAGGTGCTCCGAAGTATGTGGAAAGGTGTAATGGAAGGAGTATAGCACACTCTCAAGTTCAACAAACTGCAACAGAGGGCGAAAAAATTGACCACACGCCGCTGCTAACAAAATCAGCATAGTAGAATCACTTTAGGATGCTTACGTTAGTTCCTAAATTTGCGGCTAGAGGCGCCGTAATAAGCGCAAGTTATCTTACAAACTTTCTCTTATAAATTACCGAAGCATTTTTGTTACATAAAAAGCAGGACAAAATTATCATTGCTAATTAGATATTGTACTCTTTGTTAGTAAGTTTATTGTTTCTTCGTCATTATAATCGCAAATAGCGTACTGCATCATCGATCTTTCGCGTGACCTCTGGCTTGGATTTAATATTTTCACCGGTATTTTCGAGTGCACAGCGGCACGGATTCATTCGTTCATACAGTCAGACTGGTTGCTTCTTTGTTTCTAAAACTAGTTTATTGCGCTTCGATGTCTCGCGTTATTTAACTTGGGGTGAAGTGACGTCTTTGCAAGTGGACATGTAAGCCCGAAAGTTGGGTTTCGTTCGTGAGCAAATCGGAACACGTCTGCATCGAAACGGGAGCTGGATTTTGCTGCGGCAGACAACAGCAATAACGGTGAGTCGTTTAACACCGCTGCTTGAATCGTTATATAATATACGTCTCATTAACTTACAGGCTGAGACAAGTTAATGAACTAGATCCTGCATTGCATATGGGCTGTCAGGATCTCAGTTGCTGTTTCCTAAATAAACCTATACTTGCGAGGCTGTTGTTGCACACATACAATCAGGAAAGAAAGAGCGATATCGGAACGCGCGTTTCATTTTTCATCTTATTGTAGCTATGCTCGTAGGTGACTGAGTAGCCTTATAAATATACATATAAAACTTTTTTGCGAGTCCACCGGCAACTTCTTTCGTCCACAAAACCGAATAATTCTTTGGTAGAATGAAGCGAAAGTACATCATGTATTAAACAGTTGCAAGCATGATAATTCACCCATATTTCGTACTTGTTGGTTCCAAATGTTATTGCTGTTCAGTTTGGTTTACCGTAGGGCATTTATTTTTGCAGTAGTGAAGCAGTGCATCACGTTAGTGCAGAAAAATAATGCATCAGTTCTAATAGCTTCATGACTTTCATGCATTTGCTTGTGGAACCAGCAGTGTGATCTCTTCTAGTGTATAAATGAACGCACAAATGTTCTCATTTGTGATCTTAATAATACGTAAGCTGTTGACATGCATTGTAGTTAGCCAGACATCAATTTTACGGAAAATAGCAATATTTATTTAACATGCTGCTTAAGCACCCTAGAACAGACACTGTACATTTGCATGTGTTATGTAGTCGCATAACATTACAATATATATGTCACACCATTTTGCATTTCGCATTGCAAAACTGCGCCTTTTGAATTTCTGATTCAGTCAACATTTCTGTTTCAGACATGCAGTAATGAGGACGGCACCAGTATAAAGCAACACACTCCACGCACTAAACAGAAGCTGCTGCCTGCTACAACAAGGTCATTGTGTGGACGTTGGCTGCTACTACAAGGTAAAGAACACATGGTTCAGAAATAAATATATTTGATATATGCTTTATTGGCTTGCTGTCTGGAGCAGATATGAATGTTTGTTCATATTTATGGTTCAGTATAATTGGTTCGAACATAAAAGAAAACAGACATGAGCTTGGCTAATCTGTGCTGTATCTCATGTGTCACCGTTCTGCCCCAACAGAGTCTATGCCAAGCACATCTTGGTCATCAGAGGAGCTCCTATCTACACCAACAGGAAGGGGCTGGAGCCGAAGTTGCAAGGCTTTTACACCACGAACAAAGAAGTGAATGCAGAAGAGTTTGTTATGTCTTTTTTTAATATTGCGGCCTGGTCAGTTGCATTGGGAAGCAGTATCTCGAAGTAAGCATTTGCTCCTGCAGTCTTCACACCTACATAAACTCCCAATTTACACACACTTTCATTCGTGCTCCCCGTTCACCCTTTCCTGCTGCAGCCATGGGAAAATTGCGCCTGTGACCTTTCTAGGCTGCGATTAAGCACGAACTGAGACCAGCATACGTACTTACTTGGTCTGATGTGTATGAAGTTGGGTGGAAAGGCCCGCAAAAGTGGCTGATGAAGGTGATGCCTACAAAAGCGACTTGTCCATATTGAGACAATGTGGGACACCAAGTGTGAGCCACACATTAGCGGCCTCCGAAAGAAAAGAAACGTGCAGGTTGGAAAGGAGTCAATGATAAAATGATGGGTAGTTCATGTCGCTGTGTAGGCTGCGGCAGCAGATGCCTGCGTCAGCCGATTGCTTCGCACTGCAAGTTGCTCATCTTTAACAGCGACTGTCGCTGCAAACAGGTAGGACGCTCTGTCCAATGTCTTTCTGCTGCTGGTTGTCGCACGTTGCCAGACCACCACATGCGACGACGGCAAGTACTATGCCTGTAGGTAGGCAGCTGAATGTACCGTAAGAGACCCGTGTACGTGAATGCTCACTGTTGCCATATGGTTCGTAGCCAATGTATAATGTATTGTCTGAACCCTACGCGGTGATTGATTGCTGTTTAATTTTGCGCTTATCTCACGTGGTTACGGTCGCCGTGTTATGTTCTTTGAATATTGCGGCCTGGTCAGTTGCATTGGGAAGCAGTCTCTCGAAGTAAGCATTTGCTCCTGCAGTCTTCACAGCGACATAGACTCCCAATTTACACACACCGTGATTCGTGCTCCCCGTTCATCCTTTCCTGCGGCAGCCATAGGCAAACTTTCTCGGCTGCGATCAAGCCCGAATAGAGACCAGCATACGTGCTTAGATGGTCCGACGTGTATGAAGTTCATAGCTACGTGGGTGGAAAGGCCCGCAAAAGTGGCTGATGAAGGTGATACCCAAGAAAGCAACTTGTCCATATTGAGACAATGTGGGACACCAAGTGTGAGCCACACATTAGCGGCCCCCCAAAGAAAAGAAACGTGCAGGTTGAAAGGAGTCAACGCTAAAATGCCGAGTAGTCCATATCGCTGCGTTGGCTGCGGTAGCAGATGCCTGCATCACCCGATAGCATCGCAATGCAAGTTGTTTATCTGTAATGGCGACTGCCGCTGCAAACAGGTGGGACGCTCTGTCCAATCTTCTTGCGCCGCTGGTTGTCGCATGTTACCAGACCGCCATGTGCGACGACGACGGTGAGCCGTTTACGAGCTCACGTCAATGATTCCAGCGTATCTCGACAAGCAAATTTTATTTCTACTATTGTAGGAGAAAGTACACTGCTTGTCTTCTGCCAATAAAGTCGCACGTTCCGTTCACTCACTTGTGGCTTGTTTGTATGGGCGTCAGTAGAGGCGCTTTGGTCTCCTGGCAATTAGAACGCACCAGCTACGCGGCAGTCAAGGCATTTAGGCACGCCGCATAGCCGGCAGGGCAAGCACGACGCGTACCATCATACGCTACCGGCAAAAAGCGGCCATATTGAATTTTGCTCTGAAACAAAAACAGACTTCCGCTTCCGGGTTGAGCAGCACCATCTGGCGTCCACCTAAGTAAGTTCCATGCACTGCCGCTGCTTATTTTCGAACCACGGCGGAAGGTACAGTTTCCCTTCTCTAAAGTTGGTTCTTTGTTCTATGGTAATGGTTCCAGAACTTTTGTAAATGCGGTTGTTTGCTTTAAATCAGCCGTACAATCCGGACCCGATGGGAACCAAAGATCCGTGGGGTGCCTCGCAGTGGGCGCTCACGGGAAGACTACAAATGAAGCTGTGCAGGGTGTTATGGACTGGACTAGTTTTGAAGTGAGGGAAGCTCGCCGTAAAATTTATTTTGAAGAACGACTGAGGAATATTGAAGAAAGTAAACTGGCTAGGAGAATGTTGAGGTATCTGCACAGGAAAAACATTGATTCACAGTGGAGGAAAATAACTAGGAAGCTTACCAGCAAGTATGCGGCCTGTAGGGTGGGCAACACACCAACAATAAACGTCAAGCGGAAAGTCAGAGAGGCTGAAATAATCTCATGGGTGGCGGCAATGGAAAAGAAACGTGCCATGAGTAACTACTTCAGAGGAAAAAACAAAATCTAGAAAGAAACAATTTATGATAACTCAAAGGGACGCTCATTACTTTCCAAGCGAGATCAGGATGCCTTAGAACACGCACCTATAAAGCGGGATATAAGAAGGAAGAAGAAGCATTCGCTTGCTCCGGTAAAGCTAGGGAAACGAGGGAGCATGTTTTATTAGAATGTCAAGACGTCTGCCCAGCGGTTGATTTAGGCACCACTGGCCTCCTTGAAGCCCTTGGGTTCAGCGGGAGCAGTGGAAAAGTAAACATGTGCGCAATAGAGATTAGTAAGAGACGATTGACAGATTCGTGGAAGAAAAGTAGGGAAACGACAAAAAACGGAGACGTACAAAAGCAGTGTTCGCAATAGGGGATCAGAAAATTTGGTTGTGGGAGTTCATGGGGCTTTTTTCCTTCTTTCTTTTTTCTTTTTTAGCCTAGGTAAGGCACTAGGCAGTATAACAGAAAGAACTTAGTGGCACAACCCACCACCCCTTTCTTAAAGGGACGCTCATAACATCAATCCATACAAAAAAAGCGTAAAGTTTTCATCGTTGTCAACCGCGAACATTGTCGATCGTGCATTTTCAGTGTTTGCAAGCGTATACTCAACCTCGGCATATATTTCACAAGCGGAGCCTCGCAGTTGTAGTCTGCAGTGGTCGCTAGAGGAAATGCAAGCTCAGAATGCATCAGGAGAATAGCCGTATTTACTCGAAAACAGGTAAACCCTTATATATTGTCACGTACCGCAAAAGGCACTGCGCAAGCAGAAAAGCGAGCACTAGCCTAAGGTGGCCGCGGACTCCGCAAAGAGCGCGAGCTGTCCCAAACCACTGCTTTTTCTCTAGACTGGCCTTGCAGCGAAAAACAGGCATGGTTCCGATGCTCGCGAAAGTGGACAAATGCGATGTACAAAACGCAGCCGCTGGACACGAACTGTGCGATCAAGAAGTGCCGGGTAACAAGTCGCCACGCAGTGGCATTAGCGCGTGAAATACGGCTGCATTCGTACAACATGATAAATCGTTTATAGGTGCTTCCAACACCGAGGCGACATGGTAGCGTCCGGAAAAAATCTCATATTTGACGCAACACATAGTAGGGTCCAAAGTAGCAACCAATACCCTTTTTAGATAAGCCTTGGCAGCGGACAGCTAGGAGTCCACACCCATGACTTTGTCTCCTTGACGGTATTCAACTTCTCGGTGACGAAGGTTGTGGCAGCGCGCGCGTTGATGTTGCGTAGTGTGTAGGCATGCCAGTTGGCGAGCTTCCTCGGCGTGTTGGGCAAGTCGGTCAATGTTGAACTCACTGAGAAATAGAAAAAGAATATTTTGAATACAGGTAGACCGTTATCTTTTTAGAGGAACGAAAATCTTTCAGCATGGCGCACCTTTATTTAGTGTAAGCTCAGCAACTAAATCTCGCTAGACGATGCCACAAGCTGCAGCCTCGTCGGAACTGCAAGAGCAAGTCGTCCTCGTCAGACTCTTCGCGAGCGTCCTCGGCACCCAAAACGCAATGTCTTCGGTGCGTTCTAGTGCCCTGGATATGCAGCATTGCTTAAATCCAGTCTCAATAATATCCAGACTGGCTATACGGCGGGCGCAACGGCGAAAGCCGTTAGTTCGGAACTTCTTGCTAGCTTTCTTCACGAATGTAGATCGAGATGTCTGTGCCACGAATATAGGCCGAGAGTTGATTATCCATAACCTTTTTCAATAAACATAACATTCGAATATATTCTAATGCATGTTTCCAAATATATTATTGGAATATATGTGAATAAACACGATAATTGTACTAACTTAATTGATTGCATTATTCTACTCTCCACCCAGTAACAACGCACATTCTGCGATATACTAGAGTATGACGAGGTAGAGTATGACGCAAGCCAGGAGGATTCCGCAAGACAACCATTGTTGCCACAGGGCAAAAAAGTATACTAGCATACTTCTGAATAAAGCCACTAGAGATCAGTAGTTTTTTTTTTTTTTTTTAATGCAAGAGAAGATGTATTTTAAATGAAGTTTTTGCCAGCACGGATCCGATGTTTATTCTTAGTTGTACAATGGTGCCTTCTGCAGACCAGTGACACAATACAACAATCTCTATAAAACTCTTGGCGTACTGGGTGGTTTGAGGAACCTCGCGGCACACCGCTAATTTTCAACAGCATAAATAACCAGCCGTGATAGCGTAGTTGCCTTGCGGTCGCGCTGCTAAGCTCTAAGGCATGCGATCAAATCCTGGCCGCGGCCCCCATATTTCAATGCGGCCGAAATGTAATGGCGCATCTGTAACGTGCATTGAGCATACGGTAAGTAATTCAAGGTAGCGGACAACATTATTCCAAAGTCCTACATCACGGCGCGCCTCATACTCAGGTCCTCGTTTTGGCGCATAAAACCCCAGAATTATACTCCCCTATATATAATTACAGGTTCACTTATTTATGCCTATTCCGTGCATTGCATTTCACCCGCTAACAATCTAATGTTATCGCTGAGCGCAAGACACGCCGCTATTACCTGGCACTCACTCAAATGTTACTTTTGATTCTATCTGTTGTGTAACCAGATTGTACGTACAACACGAATTGTGTAGTGCTTTCTGGAATGCACGTGGGCACCAGCGATTACGCTGGAAACTTCAATCACTCATGTATAAAAATTTGGAGGACGCTTATGCTTCGCATTTAGGAGTGGCACGCAATAGCATTCAAAGATACCTGGCTGGTTGTCACGCTTCCCGACAAATGGTAACGGTAATGTTAAACCGGAAAACGCCGGCCGCGAACGCTATGCATGAAGGCGGGCTTTGTGGTAGAAACGCCGCCTCTTGCGTGGGCCGCGACAGGGGGGGGGGACACTCCGTATACATCCCATTGGCCGTTTTCGAGCAGACGCTCTTTCGACGCTAGCGCCAAGGTCTCCTTCAGTTACGGCCCTAACCAATGGGCGACGCATTAGCAAAATGGCGGCGCACATGATTGTTTACGTTGTCATGGCAACAGCAATAGCAGCCGCGCGGCACCTCCTCTCCCAAGAGTTTTTCTTTCCTTTTTGTTTTATTATGCCGACCCGCTCCTCTCCCTTTCCCCTTTCCCCCATGCCGCGCGCGCCGCTCACTTTTTTACCCGTAAGCGGCGCTATGGTAGCGGCGCGTCTTTTTTTTTAGCGCGCTTGTTACGGCGCGCTACGCGCCAGCTCGCAAGCAATGCGCGCGCTACGCAGCGCATTGGCATTGCTTGCGAGCTGGCGCGTGGTGCGCCGTGGGCTATGCGTTGGCACGCACGCAGTCTTGCCCATACTTATATTATACCAGCATGTGCCGGGACTTAAAAAAAATTCCACTTCCAACACAACAGATGTTTAGTCTCGCTTTATTGACTTCGTTTCCGAAAACTTATTTTTCTTACAACGTGGTGTTATACACGCTCAAAAAATAAGCAAAAGTGAAAGGTGCATGACATATACAAGAGTACTAAAGACAAAAGTTCACAGATGGTGAAATAACAAAAGAAAGCGCTAGAAAACGCGAACTCCGTTTCATGTACCTGATATGTGCACTAAGATATTGCACAAAATTGGACGACGTGTATGACATAGTCATGACAACTATAAAAAGGGAAAACTCACTGGTATTGGCAAAAACAATGACACCCAAAATACCTAGAGATAGAATAAAATGCTAATATTGTTTTATTGAGAGCCATACCAAAAGAAAGCTTACTTATAAATCTGCACGAAAGTATATGAAATGCGTGACATGTTCATTACTGCTGAACAAATTGAAAAAAAACATGGCAGAGAAAATAACATTGTACTAAAAACTGAAACACACACTATCACATTATTTTGCACTTGGCCACAACTTGAGTAACGGTGGCAAGGGGAACAGAAGGTAGTCGGCTTTTGCAGCAGCACATAGAAAACATTCGCAGAAAGGCTTATTCCTCAAAGACCAGGTAAAACAAGCCAACACGACATTTCTTTCTACCCGAATGCAATGCTTAGCAATAAAATTACGTCACTTAAGGCACTAAGTCGTACCTACTGGGCTCTCCTTTGTATAATAAACACGAACTGCAAAAATCTGCATGTAGGACACTTGCAATGCTCATGCTTTCCAGAAAAAAAAGAAGCGTATCATGCCTACTCATGAAGGTTGTTCGCGCAGTTTTCCCATCTGGGGTTTCTGAGATAGTACACACACACTAACAGCAATTTTTCAGCTGTTAGTAGGTTTGTAGGACGTGATACACAGAAAAAGCACTGAGGGCGGTATGGAAAGCTGGGCAAGTTACTGAAGTTGCAGAATGAGACTTGGCACAGAAAAACGCAAGTCACAGACCAGGTGACAATGAGGAGGATCATCTATTTGTCAGCTTTCTCTACCGGGAAGAGGCAAGTGTAGCACAATCAAGGCGCAACGATGTCCGGAGCCTCATGGAGCACACAAATGCACAGGGCTGTGTTCGTGTATACATGGGCCCTCTGATGTACTTGGGTCTGAGCGCTCACCTGTTGTCTTTAGGCACCCAGAACAACCTTGCAGGACTTGTTTTTGAGGTATTTGTGCACCACTGCACGATGCACGAGCGGTACGAGTCGTGAAACGGGTGAAACATCGCGGAGCACAAGCACACAGCTACCGAGAACCACAGAACTGACGAAACTAGCCACGTCGGTCAACGCACAGCCATGCACAGCAGCGCACGCATCTCGATGACAGTAGATAACAAAAACAAAGCGTTACGTAGCGGACTAAGCAGCAGCCGGGCCGGCGGGGACGGCACGGCGGCGCGGGCGCGTAGACAGTCGAAGGTGAGGGAGTTGCGAGGGTGTTACGAGAGATGGTTTGGGGAGAGGAGATAAGCGGGGGGGGGCGAAGGGCTTGGCTACCTCAATCGGCGCGCGTGCGCGCGACGATCTACGATGCCATGCAAAGGAAGCGTATTTTTGCGTTCGCCCATTACAGAGATGGCGCCAATTTCCTGTGCCACCAAGAGTTACTGTATATGCTACCACAGCTAGCAGAGTTGCGCGGAGGTCCGCCATCTTGCCTGGCAAGCAACTAAATCTATGCGGCGAAGCCGCACTCTGTTTTTGCAGGCGACTTGCCTACCGTATTGTCGATCGACCGTGGGCGCTTTTGCATCGCTTGTAGACTGCTTTTCCGCCTAATCGCAAGCAAAGTGCATCGAAACAGCTGACTGAATAAGATCGTCAAGAAAAGGCGCCGAGATCGGTCCCCACCGAAGCTTATGCCAACCGTATCCACCGAGTCCATCTGCACGCTCTCGGCGCGTCTAGGCTCAGGAATCAAGAAGTCTAACAAGGATAAATCACCATATTTCAGCTTTCGCATCAGTATCCTTAAATAAACACAAGTAGCATGAGCGCACAAACAGCACAAGTAGCGATGAGCGCCGATGTGACGCGTCATGAACACAGGTATATATGTGCTGTCGCCGAAGGATCACAGTCCTAGCCTGCGCTTCTCTAACGAAGATATATGAATAGACAGACGTGTCGACTGAAAGGCATCACTGAACTAAGAAAACGTTGCATATCCTTCGCGTGAAGAACAACAAACGGCTATCCAAATCGGTAGTAACAGCCCATAGAGCGTCCCGGGTCAGTGGTTCATTTAGGACTACAAAAATTTAGGAAATACAAAAATTGGCCCGGGCATCTGCTTCTCCGCAATGCACGGTTGCTTGACTACCACGTGATGACGCTCTGCCAATAGGGGCGCTAGCGGCGTGATAAAACAGACGCGCAACTCTGCTACCTGCGGTAGCATATACAGTAATTCTAGTGCCACCGAAACCGGGGAGTGTCCCCCCCCCCCTGGGCCGCGATGCCGTGGAGGTGAGCGCCAGCTGGAGGTACTGCACAGAACTGGGCGCGCCGCTCCGTGGCCCCCCAGACACACGCGTGCCGGCGTGCACAAAAGCGGACGCCGCGGTCGGTCTGTGAATTGTGGAAACGCTGGAAAAGGGGTTCCTTTGAGTTTTGGCATAACAGAATTACGTTTTCTCGTACAGTCAAAGTGCAATACGAGAGCTATCATGTCTGCGGGTTCTGTTTACGATTTTTCCACATATTTTAGCTTGAGAAACTCAATTACTTCAGTAAAATATTTCCTTTCGTCACATGAATGGCCTGGGTATGGGCGGTTCGAAAGTCTTTTTGCCTAAACGACGCTGACGCCAGATTTTCTGCGACACGGGCTCCTTAACGCTATCGCGTTAAAAGCCGACGTTCATGACCCAAAAACCAGATTTTTGACGAACGACAACAATGTTCGCCGCTATCGCTGTGCGGTGAATGTCATATTGCTTTTAGGGACACAAGTTCACCCACTAAAGAGTTAGTTTCGTCATTCATAGTTTTGCTACTCCGTTTTGCACCGTCACTGCAACCTGGCAATCAAGACGCCTTGTTCGCATCTTCAAACCAGCATTGGACGGGCCTGAGATGATATCTAGTACGTGGAGGTCGCAGAGGCAGGCCTACGCCCAGAAGTGAAATTAAACGTAAGCTGGTGATGATGATGATGACCGGAAATGTTGAGTGTAAAATTTGTTGGGACAATGCGTAACGCGAAAAATGAAAAAGGAACTTCTCGCTCGTTGCTCATGCGTAGAAAATGTTGGTAGCGCTTTATTAGATATATAAAAACAAATTTGTAGATTTGATAGATGGTAGCAGAAAATGTAAAAGTTTTTATTAAGCTAGAGAAAAGTAAAAGCTTTTTAAAGGTAGTGCACTTCGGTATCGTTCGCATGGATTTAAAAGGCGAGAAATCAGAGTAGCACGAAGCTTTCTTGTAGAATCAAATTTTGATAAGGATTAGAAAACCTACTGAGAAATCGGTAGGACAAGTAACACTTGTAAAGGCGTTTATTAGTCACCGGCGTTTGGGATCGACCGTTAGAGCAGGGCAGGGACTCCCAGCACGAGCGGCGTCCCCCAAGCAAAATCGCTGGTGAGACTGACCTATATTTCGGAAATTAACAGCGCAAAATAGACAAGGTCGAAGGAAAATAAGACTACCTTGTCTGTTTCGCGCTGTTAATTTCCGAAACATGAATCGCCACCAACTCATCCAAGTTTCTCTTCTAGTAGGGATTGACACACTATAGAAAGCGCTGGAGAGGGCCCACGTCCAACAAACGTCTCCTCGAATTGGGGATGACGAATAGTTTTGGGGAACTACGCGAGGCTCATCTTAACAATCAATTCTTGCGGTTGAGCAAAACACCAGCGGGAAGCCGCCTCTTGTCCCGCTTGCACATACGATATATAACCCACACGGAACCCAGAGTCTCACTGCCAGACGCATGGCGCCTCACCTTAAAGGTGAACCCTCTCCCTTACAACGTGACACGAGATACTCACGAGGGCCGCCGCCAAGCGCGCGCTACAAGGATCACCAGAACCTATGGAGATCGCCCGGGAGTATTCTATGCGGACGCTGCCGGCCCTCACCACGGGGGTTGGTTTACGGCGGCAGTCGTCCATCAAAACACACCCGTTAATGGTCTCACTTTCCGGGCCCCCAATATTACTTACGCGGAGGAGGTGGCCATCGCACTTGCTGCCGCAGATCCAGCGTCTCGGGTCATCATCACTGATTCGAGGGGTGCTTGCCGCAATATAGAACAAGGCCAAATTCCATATCGGGCCTTCCAAATCCTTAAGAAATGTGAGAACCAGGGATTCCAACCCCGGCGCTCCATTATTTGGGCCCCAGCTCATCAGGGAATAGAGGGGAACGAAGTAGCCGACGCTACAGCCCGCGCGCTTCATTTCCGGGCGTCGCCTCTATCACCCGTCGACGAGGTCCCTGAATTCAAACCGGCAATCACCTTTAAAGAAATCGTACAGCTGTATCAGCTTAATCACGGCCGATACTTCCCCCCTTGCAAAGGTCTCAATAAGACGGAGGAGCGCTGGCTTCTCCGTCTCTACACAAATACCGTACTGTGCCCGGCGGTGCTGAAACACTTCAACCCGGCATTTTCGGGCGAGTGCCCGCACTGTGGGGAGGTGTTTGCGGACACATACCACATGGTGTGGGCATGCCCCTCTAACCCTGCTTTCCCCCCTAACCCCCACCCTACCCGAGAGGACTGGGAGGCCACCCTGCTCGGCTGCTCAACCCTCCAGGAACAACGTGCCCTGGTGGCCCGAGCCAAAGCCGCTGCAGAAGCCACGGGGGTCCCGGACTAGGGACCGCCCCCTAGACTTTGTAAGGGCTGGGCCCTTAGGGCTCAGCTCGCGGCTCTCTTGTAAATAGAAATAAAGTTTGTAACCAACCAACCAACCCACTATAGCGTCCCTCTTCTTGGCTACAAATTCCATGCAACCTCCTCTGACGTCACTATTCCGTCCCTTGAGAGCGTACCAGCGCGTTGGCTCTTGGATGGTACAACCTCCAAAGTTGCCGGACCTTTTAATGCATTGTTTTCTTTGGGGAAGCTTTCAGCGACGCCATCGTCATGATTCGCTCTAGTCTTCGCGTTCCGTTCTATTCAAACCCATGCCTCCCGTGCGATAGGCGGCTAGAAATAACCGCTAACGCTGTTCCGGTTCTGTTCCGCGCTTCTTTCGTCCAAAACGCAGAAGACGCAAAAAAATACTCCATTTTCGCAGGTGGATGGTCACCATCACCATCATCATAATCATTATTATCAGCCTAATTTTATGCCAACTGCAGGACAAGCGCCTCTCCTCGCGATCTGCAATTGCTCCTGTCTTGGGCTAGTTCCAAATTGCGCTTGCAAGTTTCCTCATTTCATCACCCGACCTAGTAAAAGGTGGGAGGTACCTTGATGATGTAGTGTGACATCTCTGATGCTTATGCTGGTATCGGCCAGATGTTAGTAGTGTAAAAAGAAGGCATTGATAACAAATACCTATATTTTCTGTCATCCACGTTTCGGCCACAGTATGCAACGGATGCTAACCTGTTGATAACACTGTGATAGTAACTTTTACTACGTGACACTAACAAACAAATATAATGGAAAATGGCCTGAGGTATGCGTACTTGACTGTTTGAGAAATCTAGGGTTTCCCAGTTGGTGCTCGTGTAGATACGTGCTGTTGTCCATCCTGTATATTGCGCCATTTTTTATTTTATTTTTGATGTATATTGCGATGACACTATGATAAACATTTTTATCGGAAAGAAGGTACAACAAAATTACGCAGATCTCATGCACTATGCTAATATATGGTGTGCGATGCATTTTGCAGGTATCTGGCTATCCAGCATTGTTTGTGGTTCCGCAAGATTGTATCACGTGGCCTAATTTGTTCCTGTAAGTGGAGTAGTTATAGATCGCGAGCTCATACGTGTATGCAGCGACGTCAGCACGATAACATTCAGGTTGCAGACTATCGTATAACGGCCATGGCACGATTTCTACGCCGGCCGTTTAACACAACCCTAGAACATGACAATTCTTGGGTTCTACTTAGGTAGTGTACAAGTATAATCTACAGAAACTCGGTTTGTGACGTCATCAGCGATTCCGCGTTGTACAATCGTACGAAAATAGGGCTATTTCATGCCGTGTATGTGAAAATTACGATGACAATCATACTTCGCCGGAGTAATCTTCAAGCTTGATTAACTAGGGCGACCATAAAGCTTCTATGACGTCGCAAAGACTCTGCTGAGCATAAGCTGCTACAAGGAAAGTACTGGACAAAGTGGGCCGGTCCTAGAGATTGTGCAGTTAAGCGCGGCCCCTCAAAGCAAAGCACGAGATGACAACAGGACAGAAGACGACAAAGTTGCATGAGGCGCACGAGCCGAGTGTTTCAAGGAGCTGGGTAGCTTTAGGAAAGAAGCATGCGTACCATCGTGGTCTAAGCACCCGGCTTACTTTCTCGACGGCAGACGTTCGGTTCCTACACACTATTTTTAAAGCTAAAGCCTTACGTGCCCCATGAAGTGAAAAATCCGGAGTCCCTCCGTCGTCCGGCATTATTATCCGATGATAGAAAAACCCACGTGACCAAGTGATGGCGTCACGTTCCCAGCGCTGGACCTGCTGCAGCTCACACTGGGAAAGCCCAAGGTTATAGAGTTAAACAATGCAAATTGAAGTAAATTACTGTGGATTAAGCGGGATATTAAAGTAGATTAAAGTTGGTATATAAAAATCAGTGGAAAGTGAATTAAAGTTGATTAAGGTGGATTCAGGTTGGCGCAAGTTGGAGCAAGGTGGCTTAAAGTGGATTAAGGTGGCGGTATAATTTTAGGTGATAACTTATAGAAGCCATGGTGCTTTCGCATTCAAATCATTTAAGAATACTTATCTAATGTGAAAATTTTAGGGCAAGATCTCCACATGCACCGTGAAGCGAAAAATCCCGCGTGCGGCTTTGATGTCCAATGGCAAGAAAGCGCGCATTAACTAGTGATGATGTCTAGTTCCCGGGGCTGGACCTGCTGCGGCTCACACTGCGAAATCCCTACGCTGAACAGCCACGGCGCCGGCCGCCGTGGTCGGCACCCAAAAAACTGACCTGGCCCACTTTAAAATTGGATTAAGTTGCATTAAAACGGATTAAGGTAAATTAAGGTAAAATAAAGAGGTATAAGGTGGATTAAAAAGTAGATTATGGTGCACTAAGGTTGGTACAAATTAGAACAAGGTGAATTAGGGTGGTTGACGGTGGAGCTTTAAGTTAACGGGATAACTTAGACACGCCCCTATGCTTTTGCACTCAAGTCACGTAAGCATAGTGATTCCGCAGTGACTGTCAACTTCTTCCTAAAGCGAGGCGAAACGGGAACCTATCTATCCCATAGTGCCAAGAATGAGGCAAATAACCTTTTGCACTAAAAGGCTGGTTTCATTTCAGTCTTAGTCCGAAGCATTGATAACGATAGGAAGCTTTAGCGTAACGCTCGAACTCGTCGGATGTTGTTCTAACTGTATACGCGGGCGCTACAAGTTGGCGCGACGCATTATGCAAGCCATCTGCTGCAGGACAGAAGCAACCGCGCCCTACAAGCTACCAGCCGTCTCACAAGGCTGGCGTAATGAGGAACGCCACAGTTGGCGTTGGAGGCGCCAAACCTTGACCCGTAAGCGTCGGCGTTAGCCAGCATCCAGTCAAGTACTGGATACATTGTCAGCTTGATGTTTATTCCCCGTTGCACTCAGGCCAGCGCATAGATACAGCAGCTCAGCAGGAACCCTATAACGGGTCTACGGTACGTGTGTTCACAATGCTGATGCCAGAAGCGGTGGCAGAACGCATTCCCGTCTTCGTCATCGAGCCGGTTCAGAGGAGTATGCCCGGGGTCGTCCACTTCAAACGTGATAGCGTTAAAGGCCCCTTGTCGCAAAAAACAAAAAAAAAAATCCAATGTAGGCGTCCGGCACCGACAGTCTTGTGAGAGAAAAATCACTCCGAACCACGCTTGCCGAATCCCTCAGACCCTCCGCGCAGCGAGGAGGCGTTATTTAACTAATTGAAGTTCAGAAAGTAAACTGCGTCAGGAAAATTGTGCAGTACGACTTGCACACAGCATACAGACATGATAGCGTCGGGTTGTAATTTGAATACACGAGGAAACAAAATTACGTTGCCCGGAAACTCGGACAAAGCATTTTGCCATCGTTTCTACTATTCATAGCGCGGCGCGTCCCGCCCGGTTCCTTGCAACAACACCATTCAGAAGGCGCTCGCATGTGTGCGTGACGTTCGCCGCCACCGCGTCTCCGTGAACATTACGGTTACATAAGCTGCAGTTGCCGGAAAGTGTTAACAGTCAGGGATCGTTTAATCCTGTCGCGTCCCACACTTAAACGGCCCCTCACTAGCCCACATAACAAATTTCAGTTATACACTGGAAGTTGTTACGTACCCACGAGGGAGCGTTGTGCAACGAACATTTTTCAAATTGGTTCCATTAATAGCCGAGATAGAAATATTTGAGTGCCGCGAACCTATGATTTCAGGACGCGCGGCCCACAGCCAATAGAGAGACTCTCTCCATTTGCTCCGTCTAGGCTCCGCAAGCGAAATTCCTTCCCGTAGTTCTCCCATACCGGAGCTCGAGGACCGCGTGACGCAGACGTACGTCACAGGCCCCGCCTTCATTTGTTCCCCTCGATTTCTGGCTGCGCGGCGCACTTTCGCAACCAAAAGCAATTCGCGTCTTTGGGTCTCACCTTCGGCACGCCAGCAAAAGCGTGACGCGTTTTTCAGCACACACCGCTGCACCATGCATTTCGTATGCCACCCTATAGGCTTCTCGGGGCGGCGGCCCTAGATGGTGCCGAGTGTTCTTAGAGACGTGCGAATGAGGAGTTTCCCTGCAGTACACGCCTAATGTCTAACTCGTTTCGACGCTGGCAATGCGTTGCGCGGCTATATTGCGCGACATTGCGCGACAATGCTGAAGCAATACCACCAATAGTAATCGTGAGATTGGCGCTGCCAAAGATTTTTTTATACTTTTATCCAAGTAATGCAAAGTGCGAAAACTCATTTGTACTCTATGACCTAATTCCGCCGGTCTTCGATAAGTGCTTTCGAGGGTATTGGCACTCGTCCAGTTAAAAGGTTGCAGTGCGTGACATTATGAGTGTTGTCATTATGGCATCATGAATGACTACAGTACGGGGAGATCATTCTTAAGCTTTAAGGAATCTAAAATAATTTGCGTGTAGCAAATAGCATAATCCTGTCTTGCAGCTGTATTATTTGAAGAGGCGGACATAACTATCTCGAGAAATTGAAGCAAATATTTAAATAATTAACCGAAATTAAACAAATAACTTTTGAATTTTTAACTTTGCGCAACGTATGACAATTTAGAAATTGTAGCCAATGAGTTTACAAGACGAATATACATTAGATGAATTTTGATGATTATACAGTTCAAAGATATTATTCCCCGAATTGTGAGACGAAATACGTGAGCGTTCCAGTCGATTTAGTGCTTCAATGCATGAACGAGCTTTTTCTTTAAAAAATAAGTAGAACAACTACGGCTAGTTTACTAGTTTGCTAGTTTACTTACGGCTAGTTTAATGGCGCATATCTCTAATGTAGTGTAATTCTACAAATTCATTCCAAGTGTACTGTCCTTGCGATCTCACCGGCTACAATAAGTAAATTGCAGTATGTGCCGTATTGCTACTGAGAAATTAATAATCTTTAGCTTGCTAATTAATGGAATATCTGGCTGTTTTGATTTCTCGTGCAACTAATGTCCCCTTCTTTGTATCACTCAGTTAATAATCTGATCTGAGATGGGCTACAAAGAAAAAATAAAAACGTTCCAAACGGGAGGTAATTTCGAGCAAAATAAGTGACTAAGCTTTTTCTCAGAAAGCGGTTTCATTTACTTTCAGGTCTAAATTTTTGGATGAACGCGTGACGCTTCAGTGCTTAAAGCGTGAACTTATGCATGGACCAGGTTTTGGGTTCTTAGTGGTCTCTACTGCAATGGATCATTTCCCACTGTTGCTACTAAACTTTTTTGGCGCCAACTGATTTTTACTTAAGGCATTGTATATATATATATATATATATATATATATATATATATATATATATATATATATATATATATATATATATATATATATATATTGTAACGGCGAAAAAGACACGTGAGCCGTTCTAAAGGCCGGCTGTTCTATTTCCTCATTCTTTTCCCTCTCATACCATGCAAGCCTGCGCCCCGTCAAGCAGTTTTTCCTCTTTAACTTCGATCGTCACACTTGGCCGCACTGCTCCTGCTCTAATACGTCAGAAAGAAACGAAACAAACATAGAAAATGCAGCTGATCAGTTATGCAGAAGGTCTCTTAAGGCAAGACACGTGCACAGAGTTTCTCTTGCGTTGGTCCACACGGTTTTCACTATAGCCGGGTAGCCTACGCACCACGTGTTCTCACCCAGTCACTCACTGTTGACGTAAGGACCTCCGAACTTTGCGCACAGCTTTGGGCCTGTCGACTTGTCTGTATTCCTGTCGCCACACCTTGTCCCCAACCTGGTATAGCGGCACTGGTTGGTGACGGCGGTCAGTATAGTATACAGTTTCTGGGCCTTTTGCGCACCGGTAGCCCTTTAGCATACCTCAGCCCGAATGTTGCGGGCGATGCTGTGTCGTGAGGCGGTACATCCGACTCTTGCAGGCGCGGTAGGTTTTGAAATCTGCCCGCAGACAAATTCACGGAGAAAAAGACACAACAACTGTTCTAAAGCTGGCTGATGAGAAGGAGGAACTTCTGTAATGGGTCGCACCCACTGTGGGCGATTAGCCAAAAATCTGGCGGCAGGAGATAGATAAGGGAAATTCTTATTTGAAAACTGTAAACACCAAGCAAAAGAAATACAAGAAACTAGATGTTGCAATAACTAGACTAGTGTAAAAGTGAGCAGTCAGACTAACTGAAAGGTTTACGTTAAAAGAGGCTACACTCAAGAAAAAATTATAGTTATTAAAGAATTTTGAGAAACCAATATAGGTGAAATGAATGCGAATTCGATCTGTAGAAAGAAGATATAATATTGAGCAGGGCAATCGTTTTGTTTCAGTTAAACAATCAAATAATGCGGAACAAAGGCCTCTTTGACAATAGCGTAGTATCGAGGTGCCAAATGATAATAAAATGGTATACTTAACCCTGATCCAATTTTGCAGAGTGGAGCTTCGAGTAATATCTTTCTCTGGTGCGAATATCTTCTGCATGATCAAAAGTATTCTTCTATTGATTCAATTTTCTTACAATTGCACCATTGAGTGGACATGGTTAGACCAGCTCTATGTAAATACAAATTCAAATGTGGGATGCGACCGCGCAGTCTTGTGTAGGTAGCCTCCAAGTGCCGAGAAGGACACCACTTTTTGTTCCAGCAAAAAATCGAAATTATCAAAGTCTGGAGGTGGTATCGGCTGTAATTTGCTTAAATCATTTTGCAAAAGAAATTTTGGTATCTCGATGCAGTGATGCAAGCTGTATCAGGTAAAACAGGAATCAAAGGTCCATTTAAAGACTTCCTGGCTAAAAAATCTGCCATTTCGTTTACGTTTAAAGCTCGATGACCAGGAATGCACAGCAAACTAATTTTTTTTGTAAAGTAGTAGGGGCTAAATTGTGAAACCTACTTAATATAGCTGTATTCGTTGCCGTGGAAAGCGACATGGGTACCGATAGAGAATATCTAACTACGACAGCTGACGATTGATCAGCGGGAAGTTTGCGCAGCGCTAGAACAGTAGTCAAGAATCCTGCTGTAAAAATAAGCGTGTCATATGGAAGACGAATAGAAAATGACCAACAAGGACGTGGAGAGAAAAAGCGTACGCCAACCTTCTCTTCAGACAGTGAATCATCATTGGCTATTATATTACTTATTTCCAGAAGATAAAGGCAATCTAGTAATTGTTCATTTAAATATTCGTATGGCATTGGTTTAGCATTTAAGGGGGAAATATCGTAAAATTCTATCTGGAGGCTTACCTTGGAATTGACCAGTTGGTTGAATACATTAAATTTGGACATTCGATGGTTTCAGCTATGCCTGTACGAATACAATCTGAGGTGTGCGAACTCACGACAAATTGTTATTAAAAAATGAACTTGCTTTATTAATAAAAACCTACATTGTTGTTCTTTGAGGGGAATCGTAAATTTTTAGGTATGTTTGGATTGTAACGATCCTGAATCTACTTTTTAAAGACGCTATCCGCGCTTCCATATACACAAGGTGTTTGCAACAAAGTCCAAGGCACAATGCCAGAGCTCCTTTATCTAAGAAAACTAGCGACTCCATTTTATAACCTGGGATGCCGGAAAACAAGACACCCAAATTCCATGATTGGTAGCACATAAATTTTAATCATAATTAATAATAATTATTATTAATTTTAATCATTACTCATAATTAATGTATGTCTTCACAACCCATATCGTCTGCTAATGACTTTACGCAACCATACCACAGCACGAATTGCCTTAGACGCACCTTTTTCAATGTGGCTTGTCCAGTTTAGTGTCCCAGCATAGGTGAATTTTCAGGTATGCAAGAGAACCAATTTTCAGGTATTTAAGAGTGACGTTCAGAGAGATATGCATGTTCTCAATTCAAGTTTCCAGAGTACATGAGTAATTTTGTAACGATTGATAAAGTGAATGTAGATCATCATTCTATGTAAAAAGAGCGGTGTCATCAGCCTAAACGTATACGTCGATGTCCTGGAGCAAAGGGATGGAACTTAAAGATATATTAAATGAAACCGGAAATAACACTGACCCTCGTAGAACCCCACGTTTCTGCTTATACTACCTAGCCGATGATCACCCGCTATTAAAACAGCAGAATTCTTTTTTCCCTTAAATATTGTAAAACCCATGCCGTGATGTATTTCGGAAACCTGTAATTCTCTAGCTGCTTTGTTAGTATGTCATGCTTAACAGAATCATGAGCTTAAGCTACGTCTATGGTCACTATGCTGAATATTCTCTTCGGCAACGAGCAAGTTGTATGCGACTCTCTAAGCCTACGAGCGTAGACCATATCGAGAACTCAGATCTAAAGCCAGTTTAAATGGGGCTAAGTATTAGTTTCTCAGAAATGCAGGCTGTCATTCGACCATTCGAAATTTATTTTATTAGTTTAACTAAATCAGATGCGAGAGAAATTGGTGTAATATTATATAAATAATTTCCAGTTCCCTGTTTTTGAAGTAGTGGAATTGTCTTAGCAATTTCTCATTCTGAAGCATATCCAGTCATTTTTTAGAGAATAATTTGCCATATTCAGCATTTCTTGCGGGGATAATTCATTAAAAAAAACAAGCCAGAAAAGACGCAGCTAGGAAACATACCAGAACAAACACAGGAAAGAGGCTGTTTGTGGAACCAGCCTCTTTCCTGTCTTCTTCTATGCTTCCTGTGTGATTCTTTCTTGGCAGTTTTGCTTTTCCTAATGCAATGCATCAACTGGCCCAAAAACGTGCTTTACTGGGATAATCCATGCAGAAATTTTATTACGGCTGTGGTAACTCCATCTGGACCTGGCGCTGAAGAATGCAGAGAGCGAACAACTTGCGCCAGTTCTGGTAATGTGACTTCCCTCAATTCCTCTAGCGGTAATGATTTGATTAGGTGCGGTGGAACTATTGAAGTGAATCTGTTATCTAGTCCCTTTCCAATATTTTCCAATAATTCGGACAATTCACGTGGCGAAAGGACAAAAGGTTTAATGTTTGCTGCAATCTTAATTATCTTTCGAGAGCGTACAAATCTAAAGAGGGCTTTTTTGTTGTTAGGTTTAGACAGGTAAGTGAAGTTAAGTTATTTATAGCATACTCATCTATGGCTTTTGCTATCGTACGCTTGAAACATGCAGCAATAAGTTGGTAATGACTCCAATTGTTTGGACATTGCTTACAAATAAGTTTTTTCCAGGCAGCTTTTCATTTTCAGTGAGCACGCGTGCATTCTAAATTTCGCCACGCACTGAGAGATTTACCTGTGTCCGAGGTTAAATTAAAAGCTGCCTGCTTTAGGGAACGGTTTAGAACTACTGAGAGGTCCATATCCCTAATATTCTGTGGCACATCCGTACGCGAAAGCATTCTGGACTTCAAGTCCTTTTGAAATTCGTCGTAGTTCAGCAATGTGATTTTTTTCTGTTGATGTAATCACGGGGAAATATATCTCCAGCATAATAGCAGTAGGATCGGTGTTTGTAGCGCAGTCTACGTATAGTATCCCACGAGGATATTGACACGTGTACTTATCTTTATCGGGCAACCACGTTTCGCCGCCTAACAAATGTAATCGCACAGCATGGGACGCGCCTGCATGTATCCGAAGGTTCTGGAAAGTTATCGATGCTTCTATCCACTGTCTCTTGTCGCCGAGACTTATGTTATCTGATTTCATCACCTGACGCGAATGGTGTAGAACTTTGTGGAAGGCACGCGGGTCCGAACGATTAGTCTGGAACATTCGACGACTGCTCTATAAAAGCCGACGCGCTTGACCCGCAGATCAGATTTTCGACGATCGCCGACTGTGTTCGCCGCTATCGTTGTGCTTTAAGTGTAGCCTGTTTTGTGGGCACAGGTTCGCCCAATAAAAGCTAGTTTTCTCTTTCACAGTACTGCTACTGTGTTCTTTCTTCACCGTCACTACCACGTGACATCTGGTGGAGGTGCTAGTGCGTTCATGTACCGAACGCCCCCGCAAAGCCGCGATCCAAGCCCGAAGCCCGAGGACAAAACCGACACCGCCCAAGACCAGCGTGCTAGCCGCAGTCTGCGAGGACTGCCCCCAGAGCACGGACTTCTACCTGAGGCGACAAAGAAGATCGTGGTCAAGACAACCTCAATGGCTGCCCCAGCGTCCCCCGTTATCCTACAACAACCCCGGGACCCACCGACCTTCCATGGAGCAGCGACTGAAGACCCGGAATCCTGGCTGGAGACCTACGAGCGAATCGCGACATTCAACAACTGGGACTCCGACGACAAGCTGCGGCATGTCTACTTCGCCTTAGAAGACGCCGCCAGAACGTGGTTTGAGAACAGGGAGTCGACCTTGACTACGTGGGACCTGTTCCGTAGCGGCTTCCTACGCACCTTTACAAGCGTCGTGCGCAAGGAAAGGGCCGAAGCTATGCTGGACGCCCGAGTGCAGCTACCAAACGAGAACGTTGCCATCTTTACGGAAGAAATGACCCGTCTGTTCCGCCACGCCGACCCGGATATGGCCGAGGAAAAGAAAGTTCGCCTACTCATGCGTGGTGTGAAGGAGGAACTTTTCGCCGGGATGGTAAGAAGTCCAACGAAGACCGTCGAAGAGTTTCTTCGTGAGGCGACGAACATCGAGAAGACACTCGAAATGCGGAACCGGCAATTCAACCGCCGTTCAAGCTCTACCCCCTACGCAGGAATTCAATCACTGGCCACGGACGATCTGCGCGAGACCATCAGGGCCATTGTGCGCGAAGAACTGCGCAAGGCCTTGCCTTCGTCGCAGCCTCAAGTGGCTTCGATCGCCGACATCGTAAAAGAGGTGCACCGATCGCTTGGAGTTCCTGAGGTGCAACCAGAACCACCGCAGCCTCAGCCGCAAGCGATGAGCTACGCCGCCGTCGCCCGCCGTCAAGGTCCCTTTCCACGACCGCGCCAGGGCCCCGTAACGCCGCAATTCCGTCGACCACCACCGCCGCCGCCAGCACGCCCACCCGTTGCCCAGCGCAGCTACCCGAGGAAGACAGACGTTTGGCGCGCTCCTGACCACCGCCCGCTCTGCTACCACTGCGGAGAAGCAGGTCACGTCTACCGGCGATGCCCATACCGAGAGATGGGACTGCGAGGTTTCGCCGTCAACGCGCCGCGTCCACAGCTTGGAGAGCGCCCACGTGACATCGCCGACTACCTCGCCGCTACTCAATGGAGCTCTCGACGACCGTCGCGTTCGCCATCACCAGGCCGCTACCTGTCGCCGCAGCGCCGACCATACACTGGCCCAGCCCGGGGCCGGTCAGCGAGCCCATATCCGGAAAACTAAAAGCAGCAACCGATGGAGGTGCGGTTGCTGTTCGTCGAACTGACGAAGATCCTCCGCCGCCGACGAAAGCGCCGAAGAAACCATCTCGACGACATAATGACGACGCGCCGCCGTCCCGAGGAAGTCAGGAAGCCAAGACTACACCGACGAAAGACGACTTGACGACGCGCCGTACCAGCTTCAATTCAACACGACGCAGCCGTGATCCGACGCCAAGACCCAACTGCAACGCAAGACAAAGAACCACCGACCTCGACGTGCTTCTAGACGGCCACGCAGTCACCGCCTTAATCGACACAGGCGCCGATTACTCAGTCATGAGTGGACACATCGCCGTCCAGATGAAGAAGGTTAAGACTGCATGGGAAGGCCCTCAAATTCGGACCGCTGGAGGACACCTGATTACGCCGACAGGAATGTGCACGGCAAGAATTACCATTCACGACCGGACTTACCCTGTCACCTTCGTTATCCTCCAACAGTGTTCACGAGACGTCATTCTCGGTATGGACTTCCTGGACCAACACGGCGCAATCATCAACCTGAAGTCGAAGTCAATAACGCTGTCGGAAGATAAAGCGATACCGCCGGAGAGCCCTCGTAGTCACCACGCCTTGAATGTGCTCGAAGACCAAGTGAGCATCCCGCCCCGCTCCAGCATTGTTATTTCGGTCGGCACCGAAATACCCGCTGACGTAGAAGGTGTCATCGAAGGCGACCAACGTCTCCTGCTAGACCGTGAAATTTGCGTCGCAAGAGGGATCGCTCGACTGCATGGAGGGAAAACTGAAGTGTTGCTGACAAACTTCAGCCAGGAGTTCAAGCACATCAACAAGGGCACGACGATCGCGTACATCGAGGAAATTGTGGAAACCAGTAATGCGTTTGTCCTCTCGGATTCCGCCGCATCTACGCCGACGACCATGGTTCCCGAACTAGACTACGACATTAATCCAAGTCTCCCAGTGATTACGCAACAGCAGCTCAGAAGTCTGCTCCGACGATACAAAAGCTGCTTTTCGACGACATCGAGGATTCGACAAACACCAGTCGCCAAGCATCGCATAATCACCGAGGAGTACGCTCGACCACTCCGCCAAAGCCCTTACCGAGTTTCGCCGCGAGAACGCGAAGCTATAAGAGAACAAGTTGACGAAGTGCTGCGCGACGACATCATCCAGCCGTCGAAAAGCCCGTGGGCATCCCCTGTTGTCCTGGTGAAGAAAAAGGACGGAACCCTACGTTTCTGCGTCGATTATCGTCGTCTGAACAAGATCACGAAGAAGGACGTATACCCCCTTCCACGGATAGACGACGCATTGGATCGGCTCTGCAACGCTAAGTACTTCTCCTCGATGGACCTCAAGTCTGGCTATTGGCAAATAGAAGTCGACGAAAAAGATCGCGAAAAGACCGCCTTCATCACCCCAGACGGCCTCTACGAGTTCAAGGTTATGCAATTTGGACTGTGCTCGGCGCCTGCAACGTTCCAGCGCGTGATGGACACGGCTTTAGCGGGATTGAAATGGCAGACCTGTCTCGTTTACTTGGATGACGTCGTTGTATTCGCCGGAAATTTCGACGATCACCTTAGGCGGCTTGCCACAGTACTAGAGGCCATCAAGTCATCAGGGCTCACTCTGAAGCCAGAAAAATGCCGCTTCGCTTACGACGAGCTTCTGTTCCTAGGCCACGTCATCAGTAAATCCGGAGTACGCCCCGACCCCCAGAAAACAGCTGCCATCGCTAAGTTCCAGCAGCCCACCGACAAGAAGGCAGTGCGTAGATTCCTTGGCATGTGTGCCTACTACAGGCGCTTTGTCAAGGACTTTTCACGCCTCGCCGAGCCGTTGACACGTCTAACTAAATGTGATGTTGAGTTCAGGTGGGAAACGCCGCAGGCCGACGCATTTGAAGAACTCAAACGACGCATGCAGTCGCCGCCGGTACTTGCGCACTTCGACGAGTACGCCGATACAGAAATCCATACTGACGCCAGTAGCCTAGGCCTCGGTGCCGTTCTAGTCCAGAGAAAAAACGGAGTCGAACAGGTGATATCTTACGCTAGCCGGTCGCTGTCAAAAGCGGAAGGCAACTATTCTACGACCGAAAAGGAATGCCTCGCCATCGTTTGGGCTACAGCTAAATTTCGCCCTTATCTTTATGGCAGGTCATTGAAAGTCGTCAGTGACCATCACGCGTTGTGTTGGCTAGTGAGTATAAAGGATCCTTCAGGACGAATGGCACGGTGGAGCCTCAGACTACAAGAATACGACATCACTGTAACCTACAAGTCCGGACGAAAACACTCCGATGCCGATTGCCTATCACGCGCCCCCATTGACCCGCCGCCGCAAGATGACGAAGATGACGACGCCTTCCTTGGTATGATAAGCGCGGAAGACTTCGCTGAACAGCAACGGGCAGACCCGGAGCTAAAAAGCCTGGTGGAATATTTGGAAGGGCACACCGACGTTGTGCCCAGGGCATTTAAGCGCGGATTATCTTCCTTCACGCTTCAAAACAATCTCCTCGAGAAGAAGAACTTTTCACCAGTCCGCGCCAACTACCTTCTTGTTGTCCCGTCAGGACTTCGTCCAGACGTATTGCACGCCCTACGTGACGATCCGACCGCTGGACACCTCGGTTTTTCCCGGACACTATCGAGGATACAAGAAAAGTATTATTGGCCGCGCCTGACCGCCGACGTCGCCCGTTATGTCAGAACATGCCGAGACTGTCAGCGACGCAAGACACCGCCGACAAGGCCAGCCGGATTACTACAGCCAATCGAGCCTCCTTGCCGACCATTCCAGCAGATCGGGATGGACTTGCTGGGACCCTTTCCGACGTCAACAACCGGAAATAAGTGGATCGTCGTGGCGACAGACTACCTCACCCGCATCGCTGAAACAAAAGCACTGCCGAAAGGTAACGCAGCCGAAGTGGCGAAATTCTTTGTCGAAAACATCCTGCTGCGACATGGCGCCCCAGAAGTCCTCATCACCGACCGAGGAACGGCCTTTACAGCGGAGCTCACCCAAGCCATTCTGAAATACAGTCAGACAAGGCACAGGAGGACAACAGCCTACCACCCGCAGACGAATGGTCTTACGGAGCGGCTGAATAAGACCCTCGCCGACATGCTAGCGATGTACGTCGACGTCGAACACAAGACCTGGGATGCCGTCCTGCCGTACGTAACATTCGCTTATAACACGGCGGTACAAGAAACAACACAGACCACGCCGTTCAAGCTGGTCTACGGCAGGAACCCGACGACGACGCTCGACGCCATGCTGCCGCACGTCACTGACGAGGAGAACCTTGACGTCCGTACCTACCTCCAGCGCGCCGAAGAAGCCCGACAGCTCGCCCGCCTGCGGATCAAGAACCAGCAGAGGACCGACAGTCGACACTACAACCTCCGACGACGCTTCGTGGAGTACCAGCCCGGTGACCGTGTTTGGGTTTGGACCCCTATACGCCGACGAGGACTGAGCGAGAAGCTTTTGCGTCGCTATTTCGGACGGTACAAGATCATCCGACGTATTGGCGCACTGGACTATGAGGTCGTGCCAGACGGTATTTCGCTATCACAGCGGCGCCGCTCACGACCTGAAATAGTCCACGTTGTGCGACTAAAGCCCTACTACCAGCGTTAATGAACTTTCGGGCTTCGCGTAACTGACCTTTGGACTTTGTTTGTTTTTCTTGTTACTTATGTTTAATAAGTGTCCTTTTGTGTTTCGCTCTCTTATATTTGTAGCATCGGGACGATGCTCTCTAAGAGGGGGGTATTGACACGTGTACTTATCTTTATCGGGCAACCACGTTTCGCCGCCTAACAAATGTAATCGCACAGCATGGGACGCGCCTGCATGTATCCGAAGGTTCTGGAAAGTTATCGATGCTTCTATCCACTGTCTGTTGTCGCCGAGACTTATGTTATCTGATTTCATCACCTGACGCGAATGGTGTAGAACTTTGTGGAAGGCACGCGGGTCCGAACGATTAGTCTGGAACATTCGACGACTGCTCTATAAAAGCCGACGCGCTTGACCCGCAGATCAGATTTTCGACGATCGCCGACTGTGTTCGCCGCTATCGTTGTGCTTTAAGTGTAGCCTGTTTTGTGGGCACAGGTTCGCCCAATAAAAGCTAGTTTTCTCTTTCACAGTACTGCTACTGTGTTCTTTCTTCACCGTCACTACCACGTGACAATATAGTTAGAGGCGAGCTGCCAAAAGTGAAATCTAGGGCCGATTGAGAGTGGCCGCCAACAAACGTAGCAACTTTTGAATTTACACAGCATATATTGTTACGGATGAGACCGATTTATTTAGAAAATATCCAAGGGGGCGTTGAAACGAGATCGCAGGCCATCGGGCCTTTTCAACCCCACGCACAGTTCTTCCATCTCCTCCTCTTCGGCTACGCCGCGCAGCGTAACCTCTTGCTCCGGCGCATACAAAGCTTGTCGAGCGCGTTAGGCACCCACATAATTGGTAGTTCTTTATTCGGGAACCCTATGATGGTACTGCTTGATGCCTGTTCCTTAGAGGTGTCCACAGTAGCAAATGATCAACACTAGTGAAAGTGGCATGTCTATGCCTGGCGTAATGCCGTGCCTTGGTGGAAACATGCGAAGAGAGCGTTCTTAAGCGAGCTAGCCGACGCGCTTCTTCGGCACGACACAATGTCTTCGGAATGGATGTGTATTCATTCAGTGTCAATGGCAAAATTGTGTCCAAGAACGTCTGGGAAATGCGAGCGTACATCAGATAGAAAGGGGCATGCCCGGTTACTTCGTGCTTGGCTGTATCGCATGCGTACGTGACAAAGGGTAGCACGGCATCCCAATTCCTGTGATCAGCTGAGACGTACAGTGACAACATGTTAGTAAGCGTACGATTCGTGCGTTCGGTGAGGCCGTTTGTTTGTGGGTGCTAAGTCGTCGAATGGCGATAAGTAGAACCGCAAAGGCGCAGCAATGCTTCAACAACGTCGGTGGTGAATTGCCGTTCACGGTCACTTCGCACAACCTTCGTATTTCGCGTACGAAATACGAAGGTTTCGGGTTCCCTCCACACCTGCGGCAATTTATTTTTTCATCCACTTTCATTTGCATTAATTTATCGTTTCTTGATTTCATTTATTAAGTACAAGTAATTTCCCCTTCGTGCTTTGTCCTTGATGTCAGTGTTGAACCATAACGTTGTCTTTCTTTTCCTTTTGAATATATATATATATATATATATATATATATTTGTTGTTTTTTAGAACGCGGAATTTTCGCAAGTTGGCGGAGTGATTGGAGTCTGCTTCACCTCCGCCGCATGTCGGCGAGGTATTGTACTATCTCTGGGATGCGACTTCGAAGTTGCTAGTAACTGCAGCGGGCCGTGGATTTTCCGCAGGCGTCCCATGTTTGAGCGCGGGTGCGAGTAATGGCGGGTGCAAGAAATAAAAAATGGGGGTTTTTTCTCCTTGAATATCTGACTTTGCCTAGGTACTACGGAGCAGTTTTCTTGCTAGTTTTGTATGCCTTTGTTCCTAGGTGTTCCGGCTTTGCGGAGTGAGGTGGCGCGCGGGCCAGGCCCATGAGCGAGTTTCTTTACCATTCGACCTTGGCAGCCGGCACGGTGAACCAGGTGAAGCAGTGGGCAATGACGTCCATTTTGCTGATTGCTTTGTTAAAAGGTACGAAGGACATACTCTCTCGCGCCGGCGGCGCTCGTGCTGAGTCAATAATGCCGAATTATACCTTTCTCGCACCTTACGGCGCTCTACCTTCGGAATAACATTACTGATGTTCTCGGGGGAGCACTAGGGACTGTCGTAGAGGCCAAGCCTGCTATTCGAGAGCAGTATCGTCGCTCGCGCCAGGCTAAAGATATGGTGGACGTGGCTGCATTGCTGCCCGTTTTTTAGGTCCGCGCCTTCCACCTACCGATTTCCGCACATGTTTGTGCACAAAGGCGTTTATTTCACTTAAAGCGGGCCATTGAAGAATGCTCCTGAATAGCAACGGCAAACAGCATAGGGAAAACCAGGCACGAGCGAAGATACCGCTTCGGGAGAGCAAGTCCCTGCTCTGCTGGGGCAACTATTGCTCCCCTGGAAAAATCAGTGCTTTTTCGAAGGTAGTGAGCCATAAGAGGCGAGGAATGTATAATTCGGAGTGACTGACTACGCGCGAGTGGCCCAGGCGCGGCAGAGTCTGTATGACGCAACTTTAGCGTGTGGGATTCGCATACGTCCGATGTACCTTTAGACACAGCGACCATCAAATCGGACGTAAGTGGCCACTGCTTCACCTTGTTCACCTCGCTGGCAAGCCGCGTCGGAGCCCAAACAAACTCTGCCCCACTACGCAATGCCGGCACGCCTAAGGAAAAACGCATAGTACACGAGCAAAGAAACTTCTCCTCCGTAGTACCTAGACAAAGTCAGATATTCAGGGAGCAAAAGCCCCTAAATTTTCTCTCTCGCACCCGCTCTTACTCATGGCTGCGCACAAACGTCGGGCGCTTCCGCAACTCACCCACCCCGCTGTATTTACTAGCAATTGTAAAGACGCCACTGAGATCGGCCCACGCATTCCTGTCCACGCGCCGTAATACGGACGTTAACCCTCCAGGGTACCCCCTCTGGGAACGCATGGCCGGTATTGCACTATCTCCGGAATCGGCGCCCACGTTACTGTCAAACATACGGACGCAAGACAGCCAGGGTCCCCATGCCTTGGAACGCATGCAGGAGGTGCATACAGAGAATGTTTACCTCGTCGTGTGCTGCCTATTGACATCCCGGCTGCCAGATTCCAGACCATCGCTATGAAAGAACAAGACGAGAAGAGAAACTAAGGCTCTCGATTTTTCTCAGTCATGATCTTATAAAACAAACAGAAAACGAAGCCAATGAAGCATCGGGGAAATTAACTCTGGTTGAAATAAAACGTAGAACATAAGAAAGAAAAGGGAAATTAAAGTGAAAGAAGAGATAACGTATTGCTCTGAGTGGTGCTGGCTAACACTCTCAGACAGCAGCCTAGTAAATTACCCAGCCTATTCACTCATGCGGCTGCGGCCTGCGCGCTCCCTTCAGCGAAGACTTCACAGAAGAGCGTAACCTACAACACGGACAAGCAGAATGATCTGATGTGACTCTAGAGCAGCCAGACTATGGCAACTATCGGCACGGGTAACTCGCGGCTTTTTATAAGCAGCCCGTAGCGATCGGCACATTTCGCAGTTTTTCCTCCATGTTTGGATGCTTGAAGTAGTATACGTTGTTCGCGAATGGATCCGATTTCCGCGTTTATATATTTGTTTGAGAGACGAGAAGAGGAAAGTGCGAAAAGTCTTCACCACCTCTGTGAATTCCAAAAGTCACTCTGCATTTCAGCATTCCTTCCCATCGCGCAGTGTCATTTAACTCTTATCGAACGACGGTAATGTTTTTTTTTTGAGCGTCTATGTGTTCTTTTGGCTTTTCCCCAAGGCAAATGTAAAGTTACGGCTGAAAAATTTACGAAGGCCAACGAACGCCCCATCAGCAGAGTGCATTTGAAAAAAAAAAAAGAAACGTGCAAGAAAAGGCAGGCTTGGCCCATAGCTAAGCAACCACCGAATGTAAATTAGTCACCAAACGAAGCCTCGAGCACGGCGGTCTCCGGACAGAGGATCGCATTATCTTGTGTCAATTTTGTGTCAGGAAGCAGTTGTTGATCTAGAAATACCCTTGTGGCCGTTGAAAACAACTGATACCCATGAGATTGAAGAGTAGGTATGAATGCAAAAAAAAAGAAACTGGACACAACATTATTTTTCGTATATATGCGAATGTACAATCAGGCACCTTTTTTTATGAGGAACACTTTCTATTTTAACAGAAACAGTGATATTGAGGCTCATGCCTTTCTTGTAGATAGGCTAGTTGGTTATAGCCGGACATTAGCAGAAGAGAATTTTTAGGATTGCGCATATTAACTAAAATATGACAATTATTTTTTTTTACAAGGTTTTGGACACGTGTACTTGCGAAACGGATGCCAAGGAATGGTGAAGTCATGTCTGCTTAGCGTAAATTCTAACACTAACGTCCTTTGAAGAATCCATACCAAAAACATTCTAAAAAATGCCTTGGAGTTACAGTTAAGATCGGCCCGAACAGACAGGGGCACCCTTTTGGGAAGCTGTTAACTAAGATGCCCACTTGTTCGTAACCCATTTCGAGAGTGCTGATAATAACAGAATTTCGGCTACGGAGCAATGAGTTGACTATACATTTCGCAGCTTCAATTTGCAATTAGGACATGTGCCCGAAATTCAGTAAATAGTTACTAGGACTACCAGAACTGTCATCCGTCAGTTGATAGACGCCGAATTTTCATTGTCGGGCTTTGCTGCTGCGTCCTAGAAAGCGAAGAAGAGCAAATCAGTGGCTTCCGCTGGATCTGCGTGCCTCCCTGCGAGGAAACAATCACCCGCCTTTTCTGTGATTGCCCCTGCTTCAGTGTGCCCAGGAAAGAACTTTCAAGAGTGTTAGATAGTCTTAACAAACGCCCTTTGTCGGAGGAAAGGGTCTTGAAACACGGGCATAGAATTTCTTCAGCACAGAAGGCTTTAAAAGCCTTATTTCACTTCTTACGCTGAACTTGTCTTAGAGATAGACTTTAAGCAGTGCCATAGTCTCCTGTCCTTTTTGCTCTTGGTATATTTTCGTAACGCCCCTTTTCTGTTATCTTTTATTCCCCGTACCCCATTTCACCTTTCCTCAGCATGGCGTAGCGAGCCGTTCTGAGAACTGACCAACCTCCCAGTCCTGCTTCCTGCTTCCTCCTCGACATCCGTCTCTTGTCATACTGCCACCGTGAGCTATCGGGTCCCACAGACGTCGTCACACCGTTGTCATCATGCCGCCGTCGTCACGCTGTCGTGTCACCATCGTCACTACTTCAGCAATGCCATCCCGTAGCCTTGATTCCGTCGTCGTCGTACCACCTTCGTCAATCCGACGACGTTACTCCTTCTACGTCAGTCTATCGCAATCATGCTGTCGACATTCAATCGGGATTGTGCCACCGTCGTCACGCGATCGTCGTCATTGCATCTTTATAAGGCACGCCTTATCGTGGGTTCGCCCTCCCATCACCGTCGTCGTGCCGCTGTGGTCCCTCCATCGTCGTCATTCCAGCTTCTTCACTTGTCGTCATGCCGTGGACGTCACGCCGTGGTTGTCATACAGTCGTCGTCATCTCAATTGTCTTTATGTTGCCCTCGTCAAGCGTTTCTCGTGACACCGTCGTCATAACTGAAGAATCGACACCTCACTGTCGTCATGCCCTCTTCGTTGTACCGCCTTTATATTCCCGCCATATTATTCCTTCGTCATTTTATTGTCCCTGCATCATACTCATATAGGACCTTGGCAACGAGTGCCATTGCAACCTTGGAAGATACGGTGCATATGGTCGAAGCAACGAAAGTCTCAGATTTACCATTACATACGCGCATTAAGTAAACGTCACTTCGGGAATGTGGTCTGTCGCTACACATAACTCGAATGATGTTCGCAATACCGTGGAAATTCATCATGAGATTAGTTGTTTTTTACACTTTGTTTTATTTTATTTAAGTAGTGAAATTACCACTTAAACTTTTCTCGCTGCTAATGTCCGCCTAATCACGTAGCCTATAAGCAGGAATGACATCGGCCCAAATATGTCAGCTTTTCTAAAATGAAATGTTCCGCGTAATAAGAAGCGCCTTCGTACGAAGAGAGCGTTGAAGAAAAGAAAAGCTACCAGGCTAGAGCTACGTGGGTTTTGACGCTGCTGGTTTTATTTCAGTCTTTCTCTCGTCACATAAGCGTCGTTCGTAGCTTGTAATAAGTGAGTGAGCTACATGACGAGCCACCTAAAACATCAACTTCACCTTGACGGATGTGTCGCGAGTCGCATATTTAGCGGCGCTCTATAATCAATAAAGCCAATAATAAATATGCGACTGGGCTTGTTTAACTTGGTGTTAACATTATCATAAGCCAAGAGTATTTCTAATTTCAAACACAACACACATCCAAACTTTCACACATTTTTCACTTGATTGAAAAGACGACTGGCAAATTTGTAAATGTAGTAAATATGCTGGAACAAAGTCGCAAACAACTGTAAACTGAATGGAAACTCTGCGTGAAAGAGAAATTCAAAGAATGGACAATATTAGACAAGTAAGAGCAGACGTAAGAATACCGTAAGTTATACGTAAGAGTATGTGTAACATACGTAAGTCTGCATGTATTAAGCAGTGTAGAGTGATATCACCGGAATTTATTACTGCGCCACAATCATCCTGCTCCTCATAATTCTAAGATGTTATTCAATGAAGACCACACGACTGAAACAAGAAGATAATCCAGTGCTACAGCTTGCATTTGTTTATATATTCTTATTATTTAGTCGTTTTTGTAGTCTCCGCTTTAATGATGCGGTCCAGAGTAACGGATAAATGTTAGGGAAAATTAACCATATCAATTTTCTCGTTTTCTGCGTAGCAAGCAAAATCATATGATATGAGACCCTACTATGTCAAGCATTCTGCCACGGTACTACTTTCTGTCATGGTAGTCGAAAACGAACTTGCCCTAAAGCTACTGCAGCTAAATAAGACGCACCAAATTACTCACTAGCGTTGTGTTCGTCGTCTGTCCAGCTTAATTTCACTCATACCAAGTTCGAAGACTAAACCACATCAAAATTGTTCTTGCGAAGCTTCTCTTTATGCTACCAGACAACGCTCCCCCTGAGTCATGTCAAATGAGCCGAGTCCCACGACGCCTTGGGTCACAAAATTAACCTAGTGTCGTGGTGATTAGCATATTTCCAGCAAAACATTTTCAATGCAGACGACCGTCGGAGGCCGGCGAGGGGTCGTTTCTGCTCGTGCAGCGCATACTTTCCTCCATGAAGACACTTTCACAAGCTTGGATGCAGATCAAGTATGTCAGTTGGCGGGTCCACCAGCGTGGCCATTGTTTACATTTTGAAAGTAGCATGTAAATTCACGAGTGAATCTCGGGACCTTACTTCGTTTTGTCTGTAGCACAATTATGTTCACCTAATTTAGTTGACTATATGACGGCAACCATATGGCAACCATTTATGCAACCATATTACATTCAAGAAACGTACCTTATACATTATGTTTCCAACCTATAAGTTATCTTCCGTGAACAACTCAGACGAAAAACAAAGCTGAACGCATACATCACCATCAGTATGTTATCGCATCCCCCTCCCTTTTGTTTTCGCTTCCCAGTCGCTTCGTGGTATTCCTTGACGAGGCCTTTTTGATTAAATATTTTTTGTTTATGTAGCAGGCTTTATAGAGGTATTTTGATCACGCGACCGCATTTTTTTCTGTCCTTTCACGTGTTATTTGTGTTTATTCTCCGAAAGAAAGCTGGCTCACATCAAATGAGCTATAATTACAATAATTTTGCGTAAAAAATCTTAATCAAACACTTTTCACGAGGATATGAAGAATTTAAACACACTGGTCGGCCCAGAAAGATAACTTTATTTGAGCACATTCGAACCCGAGGGTCCAAGAAAAAGCTAAATGTTCTGTTCTAACTCACCAGCCGTGTTTTCGTAATGTCTACCAGCTCAATTTACCAACAAAGTGCTCAACCACATAGATTGAGGCTACATGCGGCAACCACAGTCAGATGCCATCCATGTGTACATGAAGCCGCATTGGCCGATAAGCCATTTTACACGTAGTTACTGGGAAACACTGGCATCCCACAGTGAATTTTCATTCATTGGTGGCTCGTGCTTTGTCACGCTCTTCTGCTAAATGTGCACAAAGTATATTTCATTCAGAGCATTTAGTCCGTTATCGCGATGCCTGTTTTGGCGACAAAATTTGTGGTTTATTTTTTTAGTGGATCAATCAGCCAGTAGTTTGTCGGGTAGCATTGAAGTCTCGTATTCAATAGGAGCACTGGGCATATGGAAATGTTTCCTTATCAAATATAAATCCCGTCGCTTTTGACAACACAGAAAGCCGGACCTCTTCTTACTGTATCCGTAGTCGAGAGAGTGAGATAGATGATCAATCATTTATTTCACCTAAGCATGCTTCTGACAGTAAAGCTGATAAATGCAAGTATTCGAGTTTTCGTAATCCTGTATGCGGCAGGTGATCAATCAGAACAGTGTTTTCACAATGCAAGAACTGTAGTAACATAGGCGGGTAGAAAAAAAGAGAAACATTCTGATGTCTCAGTTCTGCGAAGCTGCATCTCTAAGCAGGATGCACATAGCAGCTACGGGGTAAATTGATTCACTGCTCCCTATTTGCAAGTACTTAATATCAACCTCTGATGTTTCTGAAAAAAAGAAATTATATTTAAAAGGTATTTCAGTTCTAAAAGAAGGTAGCATGAGCTAAAGTTTTACAGAAACTTTGGTCTTAAATTAAAATTTCGAAATTCAACGCATTACTAGTTTTGCAGCATGATATACTTGTGAGAACCTTTATGATTAAGGTTTCCATTATATTTTTATTACTTTTTCTTAACTCGTTATCAATGTGCCCCTCTAACACAAGTTATACCATTTTTTTCCCGCCGATCGTAAAGCTATAATTACTGCAGCAAGGTTCATATCTTCTTGAATAATTATTTCAGTACCAGAAATAACTTGAAATATGTACGCACGACGCTGTTAGTGGACAAAGAAAGTAAAAAGTAATAAAAGTAAACCTGAGCACGGATTACAACTTTGTCGCGTCTTTTACGTATTCCCCGCATTTATTTCTGTAGTTTTGGATGTGAATCCCCACGAAATTAGGGATTCCAAATGATACAATGTATACTTCTAGACAGCTTGAACAAGGACTTCTATCAGCTCGTACATTCTGCAACATTTCTTACCATTAGAGAGATTTAGTTACATTAGAACACATCCCCTTTTTTATAGCTTCGCTTGCTGTTTTGGTATTCCACTATATTTGTTATGCCCAACACATTCATATACTATGCTGCATGTTTCTGTTTTTGTTGTAGTTGCTGATTACACTGTAAAATTGTCACCACTGCCGAGTTGCAAAGTAGGGCAGGCCTGTCAAGAGGTCGTGAAGACTGCTTTTTTCTCGTCAGCCGCAGTTGTTGTACATGCCCTGTACAAGAAACTGAAATAGAGCATTCATTCATTCATTCATTCATTCATAATCAACACCTTAATGAAAAGAGATTTACGGTTAACCTGGATACGAGTTCACAGCCGGTTTCACATATGCAGGATTTGACGCTGCTAATTTTTGCAGCTTAACGACTTTCACCAATTTTCACCGCGAAAATTGACACTTCAATGTCGGGGTATCCCACTGTCAAGCCTGTAGCAGATGCCAATCAGTGGCGTCGCTGTTTACACCAGATGGCTGAACGACTATGAAGCCAGTGTCCTTATCAAGCCGCGATATCGCTTTCAATCCACATAAGCCAGTCGCGGTTATCAAGTAAAAAAAAAATGGGTCACAACACTTCAAATCAATGATGCACGAAAGCTCCAGCAAGGACTGGGCGTATGCAGGCGCCTTCCTTTTAGGATCAAATTTCCCCTTGTGGCACATAGCATTCGTGAACTAGAATTTCAGAATGTACATACATGCATTCATCATTCCCCACTCTCAGCTTCAGCCCTCAAACGATAATTTACAAGAAAATATTAGGTCTCAATAACCGCTCGTTATCCACGTTGACGACCACTTCTGTATTAGACACAAATTCCTAAATCGTTAGCTCCGCATGTGCTAAGATAACAACTATGCCCAAACAGCGTGAAAGAAACAAGGAAACACAGAAAAAGGAATACCACGAAATCTCGTGTTATCTTTGTGGGTTCTTGGTTTAATCGCACTGTTGGAGCATAGTCCCAGAGAAGAACCAACCAACTAGCCCTCACCAAGGTGTTACTAATGGTACTAGTGTTAAGATAACTCCTCTTAAGTTCTCTTACTCAGCCGTGTATATAACATCTAATGAAGCTAGTATATCACACGCGGCCATTCCTTCGAGAAAACGGAGGCACGCTGTTTACCCTTGGTGGCTCAGCGGGGTGATTTATGGCAACGATATCATGCTTAGCTGTCGCTCATCGAAGTGATCTGAATTCCTATGATGCTGACGCCACTCAAATGGAAATACTTTTAAGCTTTTTCTTCTGATTAATATTATTATTATTCCAGCTCCGCCTCGATTCGGTAGGAATTACGCCGGCCTTCGTAAAGAAACGACGTGATTTCCATCGAGTGAAGTTAGGCAGGTGCTTCCCTGTGCTTCTTTTTTTTTTCAGCTCTGTTTTGCTCGAGAGAACTCCGCGCTGCTCCGCTTCGTAGCGTTCAACAGCGAGGAGGAAAGAACACGTATCCGCTACCAGAGACATTCTCTTGCGGTAATGCTTTGCCGTCGATCCTTTTTCTAGGACGTCGTCAGCACAGTCCAATGAAGCATAAACAATCCTGTGGCACGCATTCGAGTGCCTCATTTCTGTTTTTATACTTACATTAGCAAAGTATTTGCATCGGAGGAGAATTTCCAACGCCAGTGTCCCCCTCCCCTTCGAAGCCACCCTGTTGAATAAAAACACCTGCCCTATATAAAGGACGGAAAGCGTGTCGAACATCACTAGCAGCTTACCCGCACACTGCAAACACCACAACCAGCCATGGTGACAGTAAGTATCAGGACGCTTCAACGCTTTAGGTCGTCCCTAGTGAACTGGCTCTTTAGACTTCAGCTCGCGGTGTCAGAGCAAAATACATGAGGCACATTTAGTGTCGAATATTTCTGCCGCGTTTCGATCGATTTCTTTGTTTGGCCTCATTACTTCAGTATAATACAGTACGTTTGGAAGGTGAAAGAATTCTATTTGATTTAGGTAGAGATACCTAAGTGTTTGTCCTTTAAGCACTAGCATATGTACCCGCGGTTACATATTCAACCACAAGAAAACATTTCCCTTGTTGTTTTGATGAGGTTCGTGCAAGAGAGATGTGAAAAAAAGACGTGACTCATGTGATTTTATGTTTAGTGCCTAAAGAAGATCAGAATTTTTTGAAACACGAAGTGGGTATAATAACTTCTCATTTTCGCTAGTTTTGCTGCAGCCCCAGCAGTATCTTTAGTATGTCTGTGCTTTAAATTTACTTCTGTTTGTATTTGGGAACCTCTAGTTATGTGTAAGTCATTTGCGAGTATTTATTTTCGATTTAACATGAACTATTTGAGGCAACAGCATATTTAAAATGCCGTGGTGACGTGGGGGGTGTATTCTAGGCCACTGTGCTGAAGCAAGAATTTTAGTGGCGATACCAATGCCCACCCTTCGGCAATTAGGCCAAGTTAAGAATTCCTGAAACATTTATCACATCATTCGCCGTCAACCTCTAGCTCTTGCGATGCATTTGAAAAATGGAAATGGTAAGGCGTAATCTGCACGTTTACGGCTGTCGAAGTGCAGTGTGCGCTGTCCAAGTGATCTCTTTACTGCAGCATTTGCTGAGCGAGAACGCACCACACCGAAGCTAAATTATATACGAATAGACTTCGAGAATTCTGCAGAAAGCAAACTTCTTTTGAGAATCCTTGAAAGCCAGATTACATAATAATCGATACAGCATGCTGATTTCGGCATATAAAAAAGAATTAACATGGAGAAAACAATCATAGCTATTAATTGTACAGAATGTTAAAGCAAAGCAAGCTTTTCAAGCAGCCAACGCATGACTCAACACCGCGAAAGAACTGACTGTTGGTTGCTATGCGGCACGCATGTCGTCTGTTGTTCATTTAGTTTTAGTTTTTGGCCTCGGTGCAGGAATTTCGTCCAACGAAAGTGAAGGTAATAGATTCTACGTAGACTAGAGACGCAATCTACCTTGAAGGTCTGTTCTTTTACGCCAAGAAGGGTGTTTCTCTGTAACATTTCTTCCTTTCACTTCGGAATCTAAATTCGAGTCTACTAATTCTATTTTACATCGACATTGCAGCTTCAAATTTCCCTCGTCCTGGCTGTAGCTGCCAGCGCCATTGCCGGCTATGCACCGTACAGAGACGTCCGGGTGAGTTACGGATACGGCTCAGCGTACGGAGCGTACCCGCTGCCGTCTGCTCCAGCCGTCGTCTCTGCTCCTTCCGCCCACGTGGCGTCGGCCTACCACGCCGGCCACACAGTGCTTCCAGCCTACAGAACGGCATCCATAGTCGCTTCGTCTCCATTGGCAGTTGCCAGCTACCGCACAGGAGCTGCAGTTCCCGCAGTGACCAGTTTTCAAGCTTACCACGCTGCTCCCGTAGTGAAAGGTGCTATTGCAGCTGTGCCTGCTTACGCTGCTACGTACCGCGCTGCGCCTTCTTACGCTGCTACGTACCGCGCTGCGCCAGCCATCCCCCGCTATTACCAGGCAGCGCCCGCCACAGTCGTGGCGCACGCACCATCTGTCACCGGTGTCTACCACTCCGCCCCGGTCCTTGCCGCCCCTCCAGCGCTGGCCTCTGTCTCTAGAGTCACCAAGCTTAACGCTTACCATGCTGCCCCAGCCTTCGCCACTGTCGCGGCCACTCCAGCTTTCGCCACGTACCGCTCGGCACCAGTCATCACCCGCCAGTACCACACCGGTCACCTGTACACATCAGGCGTCCCAGCGGTCTCAGGCGTCACCAACCTGGGTGCGACTTATAGGGTAGCACCCGCGGTGTCCAGGGTTTACCACAGCACTCCAGTCCTCTCTGCTGCCACCCCAGCTGTAGCTAGTGCTGTTCACACCGTTCCAGCCGTCGCCGGGGTCACTAAGTTGACAGGCGTCACCTACCAGACTGCTCCTGCTGTGGCTGCCTACCACACCTCACCAGCCGTTACCAGAGTATTCCAGAGTGCCCCTGTCCTTGCCGCTGGCCCGGCGGTTGCTACTGCTGTCCATGGGTTGCCAGCAGTTACCAAGCTGACAGGATATAGGTCCGCGCCATTCGTCACCGGTGTCTATGGAGCCACTGTTCACGCTGCCCCTGCTGTAGCCACCGTGCACCATGCGGCCACTGGTGTTACCCGGGTGACCAAAGCCGACCCGTTCCACGTGAGCGAGGAGCACACCGTCCACACGAGACCCGTGGTCTCCACCGTGGCGCACTCTCCAGTCTCCACTGTGGCGCATGTTCCAGCTTACGGGTACGGAGTCGGAGCCCTGGGATACACGCAGGGTCTTTCCCTTTACGGCGCTAACTACGGATATGGGCTCGACGCCTTTGGTTACACTGCCAAGATTCACAAGAAGTGTAAGTATACACCAATTTATGCAAACAGCTTTCTTCTGGCGTGCAAGCATGCAGCACTCGTTTGTTAGACGGAGGAGCGGCGCTTTGATTTTATTATCAATCATTTTAGGTGGCGCAGTTTTTTTGAAATTTAAAAGCTGTGGCATCAAGCTAGTGCAAGAAGTATGGTTTATAATTAACTTCTCCTTTTGTAGAGACTCTCAATGTGACTAGTCTGGTAGTGTGGAATTTAGGATTGCAGAGGGTGCTTTAACTCTTCCATCTTTATCTTATTCCAGAGGTGACTGGGAACGAAGATGACATAGCCGTCGTCCGTCAAGCCATCATACCGAGATGAAGTCCCAACTGCCAGAATGTCTTCCAATTTAAAAGAAATAAAGTGTAGTGATATTTTACATCCTAATAGTGTTGTCTTTAATCCTTGAATAATTGTTTTAGCCTCTTGAAATCACAACTTATTCATTCTACATAAGGACTAACAGCTGGGCTAGTTGGTCTAATATGTACTGGAAAACTAAGCGCGAAGAAATTACACTAATACCCATCGAACAGGCGCACTTGTCCGCGTCTCTTCTATGTGTCTTTGTGTAATTTATTCACTTTTAGTTTTCCAGTAGAAATAATCAATTCCAGCGCGGGAATAAATATCATTAACCCTCAACCATACAAATTGTTTTTCTTTCATACGTAGCTAGGTGCACCCAGGTGTGGCAATATGAGGAAAACTTAAATATTATGCTTTTATGGACAGGAACAAGTTCATCACAAGGCCTCGGAGCTAAGTATATTACACAGGAAATACTGTAAATTGAGAAAACATCAGGATGTCGCATGACTGACTGTAGGTTGTTCAAATTTATCCCCTGGACACCGGCCGTAAAATATTTTAATACGAAACTTCTATCCATTGGTCACATCTGCCGCATCTTTAACAAACGGTGGAATAAGCGTCATAGTTTTCTGTGTTTGTCAGATTGGGACTACAGTATAAGCCCTTGAAGGTCTGAGGTGGCGAGGAAGCAGTGCCTTACAAAGCGCTTAGAGAGTAACAGTGCTTGCCATTTGCCTCAGCCATGCCAAACACTTAAAAGTGTAGCGAAGATGAAGAGACATCTTTGATAAACAATTACTGGCGCCAATTGTACTAACTGATCAAATATATAATGTGCTATGATGTACCACTTTATTTATAACGCTTTATACCAGAGTAGAAATAAATAAAGTCAAGAGTGTTGTTCAAATTCATCAAAAAGGAGTGATGTCCGCCCGTCACACTGCCAGTTACGTTAGTAATCGACGTTAGCTATTGGTTAGGTTAGTGATCAACACTGACATATTTCATTTAAAATCACACACTCGTTTCCCTCCTGGCTGAATTGTACCCTCGTTTCAATTGCTCCCGCAAACACCTATGCATAATTTCAAGCTTTACTTCTCTTGCGGCAACGAGAAGATTAGGAAATTCACTATCACGGTGTTTTAAGCTTCGCTTTGATTGACAACATTAAACTTTAAAAAATGCATTCAATCCTCGTGCGCGAAAATACTGTTGCAATTATCGCAAAATATGCAACGAACTTTCTCTTCCAAAAAAGAAATGGCGGATTTTATTCGCACAAATGCAGCATCTAAATAACTGTGTAATTAACCGGTTCTTCGTTTAATCGTATGTGCCGCTGCAGCTACGTGCCATTGCGTTTGTTCCACTGTTCAATGAACCTTTTTTGTTGCGAAATTGGCTATGTGCCACTCGAATATGAGCAACAGAGAGCATAGGTCATGTTGCTAATGGGTATGTGCAATAGGCGCCGATTTGGGTAACTACGATTGTGCCATCGAGTGGCGCCTCACCCAGCGCGCAGCTTCAAGCCCGGTGGCACCAGTGTGCACTCAGAAAGCCGGTGAGTACGCGAACATTGCAACGGAGCGTAGCACTTTTAATCGAGTACGCTATAAAAATCCATTATACGGACGGGCCACGGAGACAGCAGGACCTTCGGACCTCCAAATGATTGGGCGAGCTCAAGATTTAGAGTGAAAGTGCCTGGTCTACGCCACCCCCCCCCTCCTAACGCTTAAACACTTGCATTGCACAATCGTGACAGCGTCCTGTGTGTTTTGGGTCTTTTTTTAAACTTACGTATTGTACTACAAATATTCAAGTAAGGCAACGAGTTGATCTTTCGAAATCGAAGCACCGCGCGTAAACAAAATAAGCCCCACTAACGATTTTTGTGTGGGAAATGCCACTATATCTGTGGCATTGCTATCGCTAAGTATAGACAGCTGGGCTAGTTGGTAGTGATTAGCATTATGAAACATCGTTCCAGCGCACAATTGTACCCGGACGAGGAGAGAAAGACCGGCGTTCGTGTTGTCTTTCTCTTCTCCTCCGTGTCCAGTTGTGCGCTGGAACGATGTTTCATAAGGCATTGCTATCTTTGGTTTGAAAGCTATGTGCTAGTCGTAAGCGCCACCTGCTTTGGGTAGTAATGCCAGCGCCGTTACTACCTGCGCTTACTAGAATCTTAGTAAGTTTGGCTTGCGGTTAGCGACCAACAAGATCTTTTTTTAGCCGTGTAAAGCTGCTGACTGTATTTTATTCCTGTCAAAAGACTTCAAGAGACTGGAGCCCGCCGATAGATTCCTGCATGTCGCTTTTTTGTGTTTCCTTTTAGCTCCACGTGTTCGTACCTCCTAAATAAAAGCAACACACAAAACCGAGAACAATGACCGGGGAGGCGGCAGTCGTTTCTCGTCAAGCCTATCTTTTACTTTCTTCCCTATCTCTCCGCCGAGACGTGACTGGCAATATAGAACGAGTACCCGTCTGTCCAGCCATCTCTCAGGGTCACTGAGTCCTCGCTTCGTCCACGAATGACTTCTCGTGGGTCTCGCAATCTTGTCGCGGTAGTGGGCCCTCATTGTTGTTGTTTCTCTCGATGCTTTTGATGACTCTGCAAGATGATGCGGTAAAAAAATGGTGAGCCGGTTGGTCCACATCAGACGGGCTAGACCTGTGGCTTTAAACTGAAACGCTCTTCGCTAGCCCGTCGGGAAACCAGCCGCGTCGGAGGCTGGTTTCTCGAGACCTTGAACTCCGTTCTCCTGTCGCATTGCTGCGGGCCAGGGTATATTGCGGGACGAGTTCGGAAACCGGACCTCGTCACCTTTTTTTGCATAGCGCTTTTAGCTCGCGTATCGATTTGTTCTGTCTTCACAGAAATTAGAAAGAAAAGAAAGTAGCAGGTTGCGGGTTTGTAGAGGAAAAAAAAACTATAGGAAGCGGGGAGTGGTTTCAGTGCAATGGCCATGTTTAGGGGAGAGTGGTGGCGGGGGATGTTTAATACTGAACTATGAATCGAATGGTAAGAGGAGTACCGGGGCACCATCCTCTTTTCTCTATAAAAGGAACCAGGTGAAGCGGCAGAACTCGTCCGCAGTTGCAAGGCCCCTACAGCAGAGCACCTACCATCCCACAACCATGATTTCGGTGAGTTGGACTTCTCAACTACCCCGCCGTTTCTACAACAGTAAACGTAGCGCGAGTAACCATTAGGTGCTAGTTTTAGCGCATTGCACTCTGCAGTTTCTTAGGTTCGATCACCACCATGTAATACATCTTAATTATAAAGTAAGTTTGTTTTGCTGGCTACATTTTGTTACACGAACGTATGGTGGATAATCTCGATAAAGCTGTACATAGACTGTGGCTCCTCCCCTTAACGTCAAAAGAGCCCAGGTGTTTCAAATGCCCCAATCAGCGAAATATAATAACAATATACTTTTTGTAGTATTCTTTGTTTGTCACCTGGTGACCTACACAACAAATTGAGGCGTCCTGTTTACTTAAGTCGAAATCTCAAACTTAGTTATGATCATATTCTTATATATATATATATATATATATATATATATATATACCAAATCTATTATTTATAATCCTCAACCAGCAGTAGGAATATTGGAATGTACCAGAATTCGGCCTTCATATTTATTTATTAGTAGTTAATAATTTATTTTGATGAAAAATTAATTAGCAATCTTTTTACCTGTGCTGCGACAACCGCTAATGCTTCATAATGTTCATACATGACTAATCTCGACCGATTTATTTAGAACTCGGGGCCCACTTGTGGATACAAAATGTACCAGGAGGCGCACAACCTTATTCTACTTGTTGGAGCGCTGCACGCTTTTCCTCCGAAATAATGCGAGAATATATATATATATATATATATATATATATATATATATATATATATATATATATATATATATATATATATATATATATAGGAAATCGTGTTCTCTTTATGTGCCAAGTAGGCAAGTATTTTATTCGTATCCTCTGTGGTAAACGTAATTTTCTGCATGAAAGCATGTCAATCGCCTTAGGGGTGCGCTGTGAGTCTAAGGAGGAAACATATCACAGCAGCCTTTACAACACAGCACGACACTCGTTCATTTTTTAACTCTCTTACTAGCTCGAAATTCCACTTACTACTTCTTAAACAGGAGCGTAATCTGTGTTCTTAAAGCTGACAAGCAGCTCTCAAATATTGGTCTGATTACAGCGCAGAAAATTACGCCATCTCATTACTTAACCCGAAATTTTGATGCGAAGCGTTTGCGTCAGATTCAACCCAGTTTTCGTCGTGCATGAACTACCTGGCGTCTTTCGCGAAGGAACCAGTAAATAAAAAGACACCATGCTTCGGATAAAAGCGTAGTGGAGTTCTGGCCAAATTAAGTTAGTTTTGATCACCTAGATAACGTGCAGACAGCTGCATAAATAACGATGACATCAATGCGCCTCTTGGGATGCTAGTTTGCTTCAAGGGCCGGGCATCTTTACTCTTGATTTGAGGATGCGCTTGATGGCTGGCTGCGCTGCCAAGCGCACAGAGTGTGAGCTTGTCGCCACTTTTTTGCCATTGGGTATAGGCCGCTGTGGCCCCAGATGCCCTTGCACCAATAATAATATAATAATAATCATCATAATATACCGCTCTTCAATTAACCTGTTTGAAGACCACTTGGTTCACTCGGTATTATAACACCAAAATAAAACACGATCCTCTGCACTCCGCACCTGTTCCCTCGTCGCAAAGCTATTAGCTCATCGCTACGGAACGGTTATATGATTAGTAAGAACCATCCTTTAACAGACCCGTGCTGCTTCGCAGTGCATGGAGGTACACTGCTGTTGTGCCTATTTTTTTTTATCCATGAGATATCAACACAGTCAACAAGGATGGATTGGGCAAGACTGACTGATCGAGACTTATATTGACATTAATAGACAGACAAAGTTAGTTGAGAGCAGGCATCAACAATTTTGATGGATCTGTGGACGCAACCTGCTCGCTTTTCAGCAGGGTACCGAAACATACGGCGCCTTCTTACCGATTTCCTATTGAACGCGATCGCAGCTCAAAACAGAAGTATCCCTGTCTTTTGTACACATGACGTAAAATCTATATCTGCCGACTTGCTTTCCATAATGTTCGACTTGGTTATGCTATCGTTGAGATTTGGTGCTCACATGTTTAATAGCCATCAATCGCTTCTTCTCAATGCCTCCACAAGCTCCCGGCATTCTTTGGATGCGTTCACATGCATTCAATAGCGCTCCTGTTGTGAGGAGGAGGAGGAGGAGGAAAAACTTTATTTGCTCTAATTGGTTAGAAATTAGCGGTGGCAGATGCGGTCGGCCGTCTTCACGGTCTTCTTCCCCATCTACTCTTCATCCTCCAAAATGATGCCGAAAAGTGTCTTATCGCTGGTTTTTGTTAGACCTGTTATTTGCTATCATTTTTCTAAAGTACGAGTGAATTGTAAATAAGAATTTTCTGCTCTTTGACATGTCAACAAAACATTGTTAAGCCTCGGCTGGAAAACACCCGGCTAGGAAACACCTCTCTACACACGACTGAACAGCTGTCTTACACCTGGCATACGCTGTGTTGCACGACAGGTATTTTGAATACATACAAACGCGCGTTAGTTCCTGCGCTTTACTTCAAGGTGCTCACGGTGTACGTGTTGATTTAATTTGGAGGACCCTAAATAGACAGAAAGCCCCATTGCCTCTATTTCCGTGGTGCTATCATTGCTTAGTTTCCACGAACTGCTCTCAAGAAACCCTTCTCTATTTCTTCCAACAGCTGTGCCTTTTGCTCGCCCTGGCCGGCAGTGCTTTTGGCGTCTATGTGCCCGTCCACTATGTGGCTCCTTCCTACAGCGTCGGTCCTGTGTACTCCCATGTGGTCGGACCTGCGGCCGTAGCGACCGTCCATTCTCCAGTCCTTGGTAAGGTGACCAGTGTGGGCACCTACCACACCATTCCGGCCATTCCCGCGGCAACCGTGTCCAAGGTGTCCACCTATGTGCCGACTGTCACCGCTGTTCACACCGTTCCCGGCGTCACCACCGTGAAGCACGTTCCGACTTTTGGATATGGATTTGGCTACGGAGTTGGCTACCCACTGGGAACTTACGCTTACGGACTCGGCTATGGCCTCGCCCCCTATGGCCTCAACTATGGCTACGGCCTCAGCGCAATTGACTATGCCACTCTTCTCAAGAAGAAATGTAAGTTTTCTACAATAGCCTCAATTTCAGCAGGTTGAGATGAAACAGCCGCCTCTTACGACGGGCAGTCTACAGATAATTGGTCTTTAATCTCGCCGCCACGTGCCTTTACGCAGTTGCGCAATAAGACTTCAACAGACCTGATATACACTGTCTTTCACTTGATGTTTTAAGCGAAAATTTGTGACCAGGGGTAATTGACTTTTTTGCTATGGTCCATGTATATATACATGGTACGTTTTGTACATGGCTTATTTGTGTGCATAATGCTTTGTGTAGCGTTACGCATAAATATTTTCTTTATCTTTCTTCGCAAAGGGAACTGCTCCTAAAGTTTGACTACAACGTTACAACGATTCATTTTCATTATTTGTTCAAGGGAGAGCAAATGGTTAACGTGGCGTCCTTATCCTTTATTCCACCACAGAATCTTGGAAAAAGGCAACCACTCAATCCGTCGTGTCGCCCGGACAGCTTGGCCATCATGGAAATCCAACCATCGTCAAAATATCTAAGAAACCAAAATAAAGATAGTCACATCTTGCACTCATGGCTGTTTTTCTTAGATATTATGAACACGTCACATTCCCCACAAATGTGGGATGTGAGGCACGTGAAAAACTTGGCGCCTCCAGGTTTCTGAACAAACCTCAGCGGACGCTCTGGAGCTTCCGCTCAGGGCTTTCAGGGCTCAGGCATCAAAGTACAAGAAATTGAATCTTTTCCAACAGAATGTAGTTATGTATTAGGACTTGATTCAGATGTAAAAAAGAGGCACTTCGGCGCATCTTCGACAAAATTCAGCTGTACGGTATTGAAGCACTAGGTTAGTGGGCCGTTCGTTAAGATTACTTGACTCAATGAGATAAAAAGATTTCGCAGGAACTTCGAAGACTTGAAGCATGCTGTGGCTGGAATGCCGAGTCACACGTTGCAATCGTATCCTCAAATTATACCTTCAATCAAAGTTATGTGCTCGACACTAGGGATAAAGATGGTGTCAGACATGTCGGGTAATGTAAACGAATGTACTGAAGGGCATGGAGGCACCGACACGTATGGTATATTCGGCTGCTTCCTGCCACGATACGCCACTGTGTGCACCAATGCGAATGTGTTTAGACTTTGGAACGAAAAAAAAAGCGCCAAAGAGCCCGACGTTTAGTTGCTCCCAGAGCAATCAGTGGAGTCACGCGATGAAAATTCTGTCGCATATCGACTACGCTCACAGATCGAAGGTGGCACCAGCTGCAAGGTCTTCGAGGTCAAGGGCACCGCACTTTGGAAGAACCGGGTGAATGCGTTCCGAGCACTCGATTTCGCGCGAACGAATGTAAAGCCCTCCGCGACACTGCAGTAAAGCTCTTGAAAGCTACAACTAAACTGTAACAATACACATAATGTCGTCTTTAGCAGTTGGGGAGCCAAAAATTTACCGTACAGGTTTCTTCGATGAAGGCCAGTCATAGAACACCTGCTCAAGGTGCATGTATGTCTTGGCGTTTTCTGTGACGTAAAGGAACGTTCGGTAACTTCGTAGCATAGTCCACTGGTTCAACGCGTCCACTTGTTCACAGTTCTCCAACGAATGTGAGACGCCATTGCCAGGAAGGCCAGACAGCATCTGAAAATCCAGCTGATGGCTGTTTATTATCCCGCGGGGTTTCTATATATTAATGGCCCTTTTGGCGGAATATTGTTTGGCACTTCCTCAAGCGCCCTCCCAAGTGGAGGTCTGAGGAAGTGATGCGGAAGTGTGGATGACAGGTGGACCATAGAACATCTCTAGCACTTGTGAACCAAAGGTTGGACGGAAGCATTATTTCAAAAGAACCCGTGTGCCGAAATGAGAGCTAGAAACTATGGTGATGGTTATGATAATGGTAAGTATTTAGATGTTTGACATTACGATTACGAGATTACGAGGAACAGCGCGTAGCAATATATAGCTCACTGTACTTATTTTCTTCAAGCTACTGAATGCTCAAAAGTTCCCTGATAAAAAATTAAGAGCGTCGAGGCGAACACCACTTCTCAGGCACCAGTAGGAATGATCGTGTGCCTGAGCGGTCTTGTTAATGTTGTCGGAAAATTAATTGTAACAGAATATAGTTGTACACCTCTTTGTGCTGTAAAGAGGAATCCTTAGGAGAGCCACGACAGTTAGAATAAAAGTGTCTTGGCTCTCTGCTGCAGATGTTCCTGCGCTTTGAATTGTTTGCATCGGTCATACCCTGCCTGAAAGCATGGTTACGGGTTGTACTTCGCCCTAAAGCATAGCGCAACCGATTCCTCTATGACGCTGTTGCGGATGTTTTCGAACATTACATGCCACTATGAGAAAAATAGCGAATCGAATCCAACATGATTGCCAACATGAGGTGGTTCCGTCAGTTTGCACAGGAGGCCGCTTGAAATAGAGTCGACTACAACGCGCGAAATACGACATATGTTTTGAAGCCACTAATCAGTCCGCACGAGATTCGTGAATGTGCCGCTAGTGCAGATTTGATAATCGTTTTGTCCATCGCAATGACCGCCGATGTGTTGTGCTCCTGTTTTTAATGCGGGCAGCTCAGACCCTTTCTTCCCTCGTTCTTTTACTGATAACTGAGGCTTCTTTGATATTAGTTTTTTTTAACCAAGCTAATATACCCCTAGCTTGAAGAAGAGAGTGGATATTTTGCAAAGCACCCATAGCACCATTTCTTTAGGTTTGCGCGCCAAAAAAGTACGTAGCCTGAGGAATCAGGCAATGCAATTGGGAGCGTACATTGGTCTTCGTGTTAGCTTGTTTTTCTTTTCATACCTGGTGTTGCTGCTTGCACTGCAAAGTGTTTCGAGCTGTATCGCGGTTGATAGGTGTTCAGGCGGATCGATTGCCGGCAACATTTGCAAGGCTGGGTCCCTCTACAGCAAGAAACACTCCTATTCCATTCCTCTTCCTCGTGGGTGACCGTTCTAACGTGCTCAAGAGGCGCCAAAGCCGCGCACACTCTTATAAAATTGACTGGTGCTTTACCGTTGACATATTGTTTAAGAGTTTACTGAATAATGAACTGTTCTATTGCGTTTCAACAGTCGCTGAAACTTGCTCAACAAAAATTCAGCAATGTTGCTACTTAACATTTTACAATAATAATTTCGTTGACAAAATTACGTTGAAATATCATGAATGAAATATGGAGCGCTACAGCACCGTGAAAGTACAGTTCTTGCCCCGTTGAGTGCCATAGTAATTAATTTTCCGCTGACAGATAATCCAGCAATATATATATATATATATATATATATATATATATATATAGATTGGGTGAGGTAACAAACGCGAGTTAATGATATCTTAGTTGAAATCAAGAAAAAGAAATGGACATGGGCAGGACACGTAATGAGGAGGGAAAATAACCGATGGTCATTAAGAGTCACGGAATAGATTCCAAGGGAAGGATAGCGTAGCAGAGGGCGGCAGAAAGTTAGGTGGGCGGATGAGATTAAGAAGTTTGCAGGGACAACATGGCCACAATTAGCGCATGACCGCGGTAGTTGGAGAAGTATGGGAGAGGCCTTTGCCCTGCAGTGGGCATAACTAGGCTGATAATATATATATATATATATATATATATATATATATATATATATATATATATATATATATATATATATATATATATATATATATATATATATATATACCACGGTTGCGCCTTAAAACCACGGCGCTGCAAGTTTGCTTTCTTTTCCTTCCCTCTTCTCCGCCCTTAAACTGGCTCTCTTAAATACTACACGCCGAGGCAAGAAACAGCGCGCGCTTTAGATACTATAGATGAGATGAATATTTACAATTATTATTAGGGTTATAATTATATTCGGGTGCTGATTGCCGTGTTATAGTTTGTTAACGAAACTACCCCTCAATTCTAAATACTTTAAGGCAGTTTGTCGTGTGCGTATCATGGCCACGCATGCTTATATCGCCTTTCCGTTTCTCTACCACGGTTGCGCTTTAAAACCACGGCGCTGCAAGATTGCTTTCCTTTCCTTCCCTCTTCTCCGCCCTTAAACTGACTCTCTTAACTACTACACGCAGAGACAAAGAAACAGCACGCGCATGCGATCGCATAGATGAGATGAATACATATATATAGAAAAGCATCAGTCATAGCTCTCGAAGTATAATATAATATAATATAGAATAGCTCTCGAAGATAGCTATTCCGGCGGCTAGCTTCCCACGCTATGCGTGCCGTCCTCGCACCTGTTAAAACTTTTCCTAGACGCTAGAACTATACTATTCTTACGCAACCTTGAGCGATCGGAAAGCGCGTTTTCCACGCCTGGCCGGCGGAGAGGGGGGGCTTCGTTCCGGCCGCGAAGCTCTCCACATCCCCGTAAGGAGCCTGGTGGTGGTCTCGTGCGGACGATGCCCTCTCGGTGAGCGCATATTTCCCCCCTCATCTTTTAAGAGATTCAATACATACAAGCATTTGTCTCGCAAACCAGATTTATTTCAAGGGAATTTTCCACGTCTCAATTATTTCTCTCGTCGTATTCGAGTGCTCATTGCCGTGTTATAGTTGGTTAACGAAGCTTCCCCTCAAGTCTAAATATTGTAAGGCAGTTTGTCGTGTGCGCATCATGGCCACGCATGCTTATATCGCCTTTCCGTTTCTCTACCACGGTTGCGCCTTAAAACCACGGCGCTGCAAGTTTGCTTTCTTTTCCTTCCCTCTTCTCCGCCCTTAAACTGGCTCTCTTAAATACTACACGCAGAGGCAAGAAACAGCGCGCGCTTTAGATACTATAGATGAGATGAATATTTACGATTATTATTAGGGTTATAATTATATTCGGGTGCTGATTGCCGTGTTATAGTTTGTTAACGAAACTACCCCTCAATTCTAAATACTTTAAGGCAGTTTTCCTAGTCTCTAAAGCCGCTCGAGTTCACGCTGCTCCTCTGGCGGCCATTTTTCCAAGAAATTATGCCTTCCAAAGCAAAAATCGACTGTCGCGGACAACACCAGCCCCTTTCCACATAAGTATGAGGCTCGGAGCAGGAGCTATAGCGCTTGAAAGTAACCGCTGGCTTGACGAACCAACCGACTGAGCTACCTTTCCGGCCAACATTGAAGGATTACGAGTTCAAATCACATGTTATGTTCCTTTTTTTTTTAAGGTATTTTCCTTCCTTTTATCACTGTACGGAAACCCTCCTAAAAAAAATTATATATCCTCAATTATGTGTGGCCACACATGTGCAGGTCATAAATACCAGGTTCCCTAGCCTAGTGCCATCCATGCGGTATAACCGAGCTCAGATTGGTCCACCTTGACTGATCAAATAGGGCGCCACTGTAGGTTAAATGAGGCGTACAACTCCTGCGGGACCCGCCGTGGTTGCTCAGTGGTCATGGTGTTAGACTGCTGAGCACGAGGTCGCGGGATCGGACCCCGGCCACGGCGGCCGCATTTCGATGGGGGCGAAATGCGAAAACACCCGTGTACTTAGAATTAGGTGCACGTTAAAGAACCCCAGGTGGTCGAAATTTTCGGAGTCCTCCACTACGGCGTGCATAATCAGAAAGTGGTTTTTGTCACGCACAACACCATAATTCAATTTTTAATTTAACTCCTGCGGGGACGGTAGAGTATCCGTCTCCAGTGCAAGAGGACCGTGATTCAAATCCCGGTGCCGCGCAATTCTCCTCCGGGAAATACAAAAAAAAAAGAAAAAAAAACCGTGTGTTGAGAAATTGCGCAAACAGGCCTGGAGTGCGGCCTGATCCCGGTGACCAGAACCGGTAACGCACTCTCTCACCAAAGCAGGATTGGCCACCCTGGTGCAGTACTTGGCCACAACCTCCTATATGAATACAACAATCAAACCCCGGCCCTCAGTCCCCAGCAGCCGCGAAGCAACTGACCACGGCGGCGGTCAGATCTGTAACGCTGCAGAGGGTGCTAAGAATACCTGGCTCCGGACAGGCCGCCATTGGAATCTGAACCTGGCAACGTTTAACGTTAGAACGCTATCTAGTGAGGCGAGTCTAGCAGTATTATTGGAGGAATTAGAGGGTAGTAAATGGGATATAATAGGGCTCAGTGAGGTTAGGAGGACAAAAGAAGCATATACAGTGCTAAAAAGCGGGTATGTACTGTGTTACCGGGGCTTAGCGGAGAGACGAGAACTAGGAGTCGGATTCCTGATTAATAAGGAAATAGCTGGTAACATACAGGAATTCTATAGCATTAACGAGAGGGTGGCAGGTCTTGTTGTGAAACTTAATAAGAGGTACAAATTGAAGGTGGTACAAGTCTATGCCCCTACATGCAGTCATGATGACCAGGAAGTCGAAAGCTTTTATGAAGACGTGGAATCGGCGATGGGTAAAGTCAAAACAAAATACACTATACTGATGGGCGACTTCAATGCCAGGGTAGGCAAGAAGCAGGCTGGAGACAAGTCAGTGGGGGAATATGGCATAGGCTCTAGGAATAGCAGAGGAGAATTATTAGTAGTTTGCAGAACAGAATAATATGCGGATAATGAACACCTTTTTCCGCAAGCGGGTTAGTCGAAAGTGGACGTGGAGGAGCCCGAATGGTGAGACTAGAAATGAAATCGACTTCATACTCTGCGCGAACCCTGGCATCATACAAGATGTAGACGTACTCGGCAAGGTACGCTGCAGTGACCATAGGATGGTAAGAACTCGAATTAGCCTAGACTTGAGGAGGGAACGGAAGAAACTGGTACACAAGAAGCCAATCAATGAATTAGCGGTAAGAGGGAAAGTAGAGGAATTCCGGATCAAGCTACAGAACAGGTATTCGGCTTTAACTCAGGAAGAGGACCTTAGTGTTGAAGCAATGAACGACTATCTCATGGGAACCATTAAGGAGTGCGCAATAGAAGTCGGTGGTAACTCCGTTAGACAGGAAACCAGTAAGCTATCGCAGGAGACGAAAGATCTGATCAAGAAACGCCAATGTATGAAAGCCTCTAACCCTACAGCTAGAATAGAACTGGCAGAACTTTCTAAGTTAATCAACAAGCGTAAGCCAGCGGACATCAGGAACTATAATATGGATAGAATTGAACAGGCTCTCAGGAACGGAGGAAGCCTAAAAACAGTGAAGAAGAAACTAGGAATAGGCAAGAATCAGATGTGTGCGTTAAGAGACAAAGCCGGCAATATCGTTACTAATATGGATGAGATAGTTCAAGTGGCTGAGGAGTTCTATAGAGATTTATACAGTACCAGTGGCACCCACGACGATAGTGGAAGAGAGAATAGCCTAGAGGAATTCGAAATCCCACAGGTAACGCCAGAAGAAGTAAAGAAAGCCTTAGGAGCTATGCAAAGGGGGAAGGCAGCCGGGGAGGATCAGGTAACAGCAGATTTGTTGAAGGATGGTGGTCAGATTGTTCTAGAGAAACTGGCCACCCTGTATACGCAATGCCTCATGACCTCGAGCGTACCGGAATCTTGGAAGAACGCTAACATAATCCTAATCCATAAGAAAGGGGACGCCAAAGACTTGAAAAATTATAGACCGATCAGCTTACTGTCCGTTGCCTACAAAGTATTTACTAAGGTAATCGCAAATAGAATCAGGAACACCTTAGACTTCTGTCAACCAAAGGACCAGGCAGGATTCCGTAAAGGCTACTCAACAATAGACCACATTCACACTATCAATCAAGTGATAGAGAAATGTGCAGAATATAACCAACCGTTATATATAGCTTTCATTGATTACGAGAAAGCGTTTGATTCAGTCGAAACCTCAGCAGTCATGGAGGCATTACGGAATCAGGGTGTAGATGAGCCATATGTAAAGATACTGGAAGATATCTATAGCGGCTCCACAGCCACCGTAGTCCTCCACAAAGAAAGCAACAAAATCCCTATAAAGAAAGGCGTCAGACAGGGAGATACGATATCTCTAATGCTATTCACAGCATGTTTACAGGAGGTATTCAGAGGCCTGGAGTGGGAAGAATTGGGGATAAAAGTTGATGGAGAATACCTTAGCAACTTGCGATTCGCTGATGATATTGCCTTGCTTAGTAACTCAGGAGACCAATTGCAATGCATGCTCACTGACCTGGAGAGGCAAAGCAGAAGGGTGGGTCTGAAAATTAATCTGCAGAAAACTAAAGTAATGTTTAACAGGCTCGGAAGAGAACAGCAGTTTACGATAGGTTGCGAAGCACTGGAAGGGGTAAGGGACTACATCTACTTAGGGCAGGTAGTGACCACGGATCCGGATCATGAGACTGAAATAACCAGAAGAATAAGAATGGGCTGGGGTGCCTTTGGCAGGCATTCTCAAATCATGAACAGCAGGTTGCCACTATCCCTCAAAAGGAAAGTGTATAACAGCTGTGTGTTACCAGTACTCACATATGGGGCAGAAACCTGGAGACTTACGAAAAGGGTTCTGCTGAAATTGAGGACGACGCAACGAGCTATGGAAAGAAGAATGATGGGTGTGACGTTAAGGGATAAGAAAAGAGCAGATTGGGTGAGGCAACAAACGCGGGTAAACGACATCTTAGTTGAAATCAAGAAAAAGAAATGGGCATGGGCCGGACATGTAATGAGGAGGGAAGATAACCGATGGTCACTAAGGGTTACGGACTGGATTCCAAGGGAAGGGATGCGTAGCAGGGGGCGGCAGAAAGTTAGGTGGGTGGATGACATTAAGACGTTTGCAGGGACAACATGGCCACAATTAGTACATGACCGGGGTAGTTGGAGATGTATGGGAGAGGCCTTTGCCCTGCAGTGGGCGTAACTAGGCTGATGATGATATATATATATATATATATATATATATATATATATATATATATCATATCCGTGCATTACCGACGATCATAATACTAATGTTTTCGAGAACAACAATACCTATTCACATAAGCTTTCTTCCTTGCAACAAATCACGGTGCAAGGTTTGCGCTCACATGGCGACTTCGCTAAGTGTTATGATCACCGCGACAAATTTAACCTTAAGGTAAGAGGTGACTTCGACGGTCACACGACCAATGTTATCTTTATTCTAGAATGCTCAGCGCAAACTACAGTACATTGGACAAACGAAAACCGCCTTTAGATTGTATTTCAACAATAGTAGACCACATGTCCTGAGCTGTCCTAATCTTCCGCTATCCAAACATGTCACTATCCTCGGTCACTCTTTTGACATGCTAACCGCTACCATACTTGGATTGGTTTCAAATTGCAACACGAAAAGGAGGTCCGCAAATTGTTTCTAATCCTTCAATTTGCTTCCACAGCTCCTGGGATTAAGGAGAACTCGGGTACATTAACCTTTTTGTCTGCCAATTAGAGAATCGCATAATCGTTGCCTTCAGAATAAATAGCTTGCTTTTCGTCGCTTCGTTAATGCCACGTCGCCATAATAGCTGTTCGCACACCCTACACACGCGCGCGCGATTCGCCCCAAATAATTTTCTGGTTTCTATTGTGCACTTTCATTGTATTTAACCTAGGATGAGTGCGGCTCATGAATTGTTGTTGTCACATTTTTGTCGAAACGTGTGCAGACACTTTTTCTGCTAAGCTGTCTTGTAAACCCTGCCTTTGTTACATTTGTTGCTGTGCGAACCTGTTGTTACAAAAATCCCGTCCGGTAGTGCATTTTTACCGCGTTTGACGTGTGTATTGATGACTCATGAAGAGTACAGTAACCTTGCAGTCAAAATTTGACTTATGTCATATATTTTTTAACCATGTGTCATATTTTATGTCAACCCTGTTTTTGTATATAGTGTTACCCGAGGAACTTGTTAAAACTGCCTCGTTGTGCACTTTTTCTATTTTTGACCACGCCTCATCTTTTCTCTAAGCCCTGTCTTTGCTGCTTTAGCATTGCTCTTCGAACCTGCTATACCCATCTCGTCGTGTTTCCTTTTTCTTTCACTCTTTTCTTCTTCTTTTTACATGTACTGTCAACTCGTCACGAGTGCGACTCCTCACAGCAACAATGTCTCTTGGCCGTGTACAAGAACATGGAGGGGCCCCCTATGCCATGTACCTATTTAAGCACAGCTCCTTACAAATTTTCGCATCTCGGCTCTTGGGCAGCCATTCCTGCGTAAAAGATAGATGCCCTCCGTGGACAATAACAATTGTTACATCTCAGCTCTTGGGCACCCGTTCCTAAGTTGAAGGTAGGTGTCCTCCATGGAAGATAAAAATTTTTACATCTCAGCTCTTGGGTACCTGTTCCTAAGTTGAAGGCAGATGTCCTCCGAGGAGGACAAAAATTGTTACATCTCAGCATATTTCTCTACGTTCTTACCGTCAAGTATTGTAGTAAGAAATCAGTACGGCAACCTGGCAGAAGCCAATGGAAGCCGCCAAGAAGTGAATGCGTGCGCTCGAGACGAACGTGCATGGAAGCTCGCGGCTCTCGGAACGAAACACGCCTGAGCTAGCGCTGCCAGGCTAGCCATGGCACGTATGGGTTCAACCTGAGGCACAACGCGGACCGAGCCGGTGCTACAAGACCAGCCAGGACGAGACTGGCATGTCCTGCGGTGAGCCAGTGTTCCAGACCAGAGCTGTATCGGTGCGGACCACTGGAAACTGGTAGGTGCTGTTCCCTCGGTGAACGAGCGTTAGTGCCCCGCGGTAGAAGGTGACCCTGGTCGAGAGTGCGATGGTCGGGCGAGCCACCTGAAAGGGTACGGCAAAACCCGCCTGACCTGGTCGTGGCCGCGTATGCCGCGTTCCTGTCAGCGCGGGCTTGCCGCGCTGTCGCGCGAGCAGTTCAGGGTCTACTCCTGCGCTGGCTAGGTGTACGATACGCAAGCAGCGACACCTCCAATATCGTCCGACTCGCATGAGCCGTGGACTGTGTGGACCGCTATAGAAATAGTTCACGTCTTGCTAGCTCCTGATAAATGTAATTGTGTTCGTCTGTTACCGATAAATGTTTTTCTTGTCTGTGACTTTGCTATTTCCATCTTAGTCCTTGGGCCCACAATCCATCACAAGGATACCCAAAGCTCACCGGAAGTGGAGAATGATCAAAATACAGCATAATGTGCTGTTTTGAGTCGAAGTGGCGCCAAACTTCGTGTATTTTATGGCATCTTTCTCACCTGGCTTGGTAAGCAAAGGGTTAGCAAAGGAAAGTCTTGCAGGCCACAGCGAGAAATAAGAAAAAAGGGAAGGGAATGCGATGACAGAATTTTAGAAAAATGTAAAGAAAGAAGAAAACGGTGTGCTTTCTGCTGGATCGTTTTTAACGTTTCTGCTAAATGTAACATATGAACGTGCAAATTTATCAAAATGCCATTTCTTGTATGTTTAAGAGCATTAGTGTATCTTTTATGCACAGAACAGAGCAGATTATAGCGACAGCTTTACAGCTTGCAATACATTTTATTGCCAAAATCTGAAACTAATATAATAACTGTTCTCAATGTCATAATGACTAAGGAATACTGAAGTTTTCTTATAATTAACAACAAGTGTCATATTTTCTTTTAATGGACGATGCTTGTACGTACCGAATTTTGTTGATTAGTTTCAAGACATTAATATGTGGAATTCACCTGAGAATTTAAAAGGTCATCCTATAAATAGAGTTTGAAAACCGCACATTAAAAAGGAAATCTCTACAATTTGAAAACATTTAGAGAAAGTTTTAGAGCATTCGCTACAAAAAGTTACCAAATAATGAGTTTACGGGATTCACCCATTCAGCAGACCAAGTTTCTTAATATATGCAGCAGATCTTACAATATATGAATAAAACCAAGGTAATCTCCATTTACCCTCCCTGGTAAACGATTCATATAAACATTTGTTCGGGTTGTTTGTGGTAATTCATTACCGCAGTGTTTCGTGTATAGCAGTGCCACACGAAGGTCATTGAGATCGGAAAAGGACGTAAAAGGACAGCCAACGCACTACGTCGTGATTTATGTCACGTTGTTCTTGTCGTGTGTCTTCCCTCCTAGAAACGGTCAAGTAGGTAATTTATGACCAAATCAATGTGTCCGGACAAGGAGTTCCCCGAACTAAAAAAAATGATTTTCCGATAAACGTAGACTTGTGACGTCAGGCTGGCGAATGCGCCTCATGTTTTCAATGCAAAATTGTCGTTTTTTTTATCTTCTCTGAACTGCGGCCTTCACTTTCCGGTTACATAACAGGGCACCGAATACATCTCTTTTCTTTTTCTCGGAACGTTTGGCAAAAATACGTTTCACGACCAACAGTGTCCACAAAAAATAATGAATAAGTTTTAGAATCCGTCGTTTTTAAATTGAATGATTCTTTTTTTATATAAAGGAGGTAAAAATCGGGTGATATATTTCAAGAATGAAACCAGGGAGAAATTTGGCGTTTCGTTGTCTGGCAAGAAAACCGGGGAGAGATCGGGCGTTTTGTTGTCGAGCAGCCAAAAATTCGGGATTGTGCAAATGATTAAGATTAGCAGTGGTCTCCTTTAGGGCATGAACGTTCTATTTAAACAAGCGAAGTCACTCTCACAAACATGCGCTGGCAAGAAGAACTGCTCGCGAATCACGTGCCGGACTCACCTCTACAAAAACAAGCTGTTCGACAATATAATGTCTGAAAAAAAACATTAAGAAAATCATCAATGGAGACGCCTTTGGTGATGCCGTCTTTATTTGATGTCTGCCTAAGTTTAACAGAGGAAGAAAGTACAAGAAAGAGTGCACAAGAGCATTCTTCGTAGCAGGTGTGAATGATATCCTTATCGTACAAGTCCTTGTTAACGTACATCACTGGTATATGCATTGGGAGCATTACTTAGTCCAGCCTATACCTATGCTTCTTGTCCATTGTCGTCCTGTTTTACTGGTTGTGGATGGGGGCTCTAGCAACAATATTCATTGAATACGAACTAAACGAGTCTTTCTCCATACTTTGAACAAAACTTAATTAGTAAACATGCTCTCGAGGTCAGAGCTTCTGTTCGGAATGCAGAACGTCAGCGCTCCGTTAATTTGCTTACTAGCACATTGCCACCATTTACATACATGCGACGTGCAGAAATTACGATGCAATGTCCATTGCCCTATTGTAGTAAACGCGGCTACTAAAAAAGCCACAAGCTCTCGCTCACTCAAGGCTGTAGCCGTTGACATATTATAGCTTTATATTACCGGTTTTCGCTTGATTGTTAAGTGAAAACGAGTCACGTATTATATCACATTAATAATGCGATATATATTGACCACCTGCCCACAAAAGGTGGGCAGCGTTCATTAGTTTTGTGAAACCTGCATCTATGGTTATTTCTTGCGTAAAAGCAAAATTCGTCGAGAAATCGGATTTATCCCGATTTTCACACAATATATTCGGGTGGCAATAATCGACATTTGTCGAGTCTTACCTGAAGGTGAAGGACCCTACATGTAACATAGGCATAGAGATTAATCAAATACTCTCACGGAAAGCCCAGCTAGCCCAGCTGCATAATAGTTGGCCGCGCCCTCCACGGGGCCGGCTATGCACTATACAAGTACGAAGTTTCCTTGTGCGCAGCTAGTTGTCCAACCTTTTACAGAGTATCGCATTCCTTTCGGCGCACTGCCCTCGCGGCTGTGCGATTGACCAACGCCTGCTCCCGTGGTCTTTGATACTCAGAAAGTCTTCCCAGCTGGGGCGCGCCCAGGCATGCGCTGGAAAGTGTATTTGCATCAGTTGAGGTTGCGGGGTACTATATACAATGTAGCAATGAAACAATCGATGCAAATGTCCCTCATTTTGGTTATTTACACTGTGCTTTTAAAACAATTGCTAGAACGCTATTGCAAAGGTGACCAATATTCAAAGAATAGAGGCAAGAATTATCCACTTCAGGGCAGTTTCGAGCGAGGCTCACTTTCTCAAGGGGTGTTTCTATAGTTTACGCTGGCGCTTTATGGTACTTCAACACCTAACAAGCCTGTATTTCTTTCCAATGTGCTAATTTAATGTGCGAGCTATTCTTTGCTTGGTGCACAGAACTCGAATGCGATATTTCTTTTTTGAAAATTCGACTAACTTCTAATTATGAGAAAGCAAATGATGCCGTGGTGATTGATGCATGTAAGCAACGGACATAACAATATCTGCAACATGAAGCAGCTTGATATAACGTAATAAGAAGTTACAAAAATATCTTGCAGCTCATGAGGTCACACGTCAAGCACATAAGGACAATGTCCGTACTTCCTCCATCACGAGGTGAGTTGCGCCATATATTACGATGGACAAACGTTTCAGGGGAACATGGTTTCATCAGAATTTAAAACCATCAGTACTATTTACCATTCCCCCTTGCCCCAATTTTCCCATCCCGCACATATTAGATATCAGCAGTTCTTCCGAAACACTAGTTTACAGCTTTACGCGTTCACAAAACATTTTTGTATATAACATTTGTCGTCCTAATAGTAATCAGGAAATTTCTTGCTGCGTGGATCAAGACATTCATCATCGATTACTAAAATGGCCGCGACATCATACTTAGAAACAGCATTTGATACGCGCTCTAATGTAAACAGACTTCAAGCCCTTGAATATTATATAGCTCCTAGGCTTATGGCTAACATAAATATTAAACAGCGAATACTAGTGCCCCTCCAAACATTTCTGAAAGGCAGTAATATTATACGAACATATAGATTGTAGTTTGTGCTGCTTGCTGTGCGAGAATTCATGTGTCTTTCTACGACATGACTTCGTGCATTCTTATGAAGTGTATTGTTGGCCGCCGGGAATGGTACCTTGCACACTACAAGATTTATCCGAATTACATGGCTGGTTTTTGACGTTACCGCTGTTCCATCGACAATGTAGTTGACCTCGTTTCATATGTCCAGCACGAAAGGTCCCGTAAGCGTTTATCTGCAACTTTATTCTTTGACGTGAAAGGGGCATACGATAACGTATTACATGAGGCCATTCTCGAGGCTCTTGCGACGGTTGGCCTTGGTGGTCGAGTTTTTTTGTGGATTGCAAGTTACTATCTGCACGATCATTCTAAGTGGTAATTGGCGATGGCCCAACTACGCGACGCTATACCAGCAGGGGCGTTCCTCAAGGCGGTGCTCTCAGCCCGACGCTATTTAACCTCAATCTTGTTAGACTTGCTTAATACTTGCCAACTACTATAAAGATTTCAATATACGTTGAAGACATCTGTGTCTGGACTTCGGCAGTCACACTTCCTCAGATACGTGCGCGGCTTCAAAGAGCGGCAACTTTGACAGCGAACTACTTTTGTAAACAAGGTCTCAGCATATCACCATAAAAATGCGCACTAGTGGCATTTACTCGCAAACCGATGACACCTTATGTCATCTCAATCAATGGGTGGACGATTTACTATGTCAGAACCCACAGATTTCTTGGCGTAATTATTGACCGAGACCTCTGTTTGAGCCCGCACGTGGCCTATATGAAACGGCGCCTCACAGCAACTTCCCAGTTGTTTAAAAATTTACAGGAAAGACGTGGGGGATGTCAGCAGACGCAATGCTGAAACTCTACACAGCTCTCTTTCTCGGTTTTTTAAAGAAATAGTCTACCTGTACAACACCTGCAAGACAAATATTCGTGTTCTGCAAGCAGAACAAGCTCAAGCACTCAGAGTTTGCCTCGGTTTTCCCAGATGCATGTCAACAGAGGCAACTATTGCGACTGCTCGAGACCATCCAATGCGAACTCACATTACGGGGGAAGCCCTGAGAACGCACATCAGACATTTTGCACGTGCCCCCTATCACCACCTTGCAACACTACCTTCAGACGGGCACCAAGCATCATTCTCTAAAACTATTGTCAAGTACAACGACAAACTTCGCTCGGGCTTCCCCGCTGCATCTAATCCATCGAAACCCCCTTGGTGCCTTATCAGCCCCACAGTCCATCTCAGTGTACCAGGAATCGGGAAAAAGTCTGAACTGTCGTCGCCTGTGCAGAAACGATTGTGTCTGCTTCTTCTGTACGAGAGGTACGCGGACAGTGAACACATTTATACTGATGGTTCCGCAAACATCCAGTGTTCGTCCGGTGCTGTGGTTGTCCCAGCAAGAGCTATTACAATCAGCTTTTGGACTGACCACCCAACAACATCGACATCTGCGGAACTAGCTGCTCTTCGCGCTGCACTTTGTTTCGTCAATCGGGAGCCACCTCGACAATGGTCAATCTTTAGCAACTCAAAGGCAGCCCTACAATCTATGCTATCAGCTCTGCTTCGCGGGCCATTCGAACAGCTCGTATTCGATATTATATGCCTACTCCATACATCACAGGAGAAAGGACAACACGTGACGTTTCAGTGGCTGCCAAGTCACTGCGGCGTCATAGTAAACGAAGACACCGATAATGCCGCTGGGGCAGCTCTTGAAGACTCACAAGAGGCCATACCACTTTCACGGTCCGACGCAGCTAGCAGACTTCGAGTGCTTGCACAGGAGATCACGCTCTCTCTATGGAGCACACCAAACAGCCAGACCAACCGGAGCAACCGTCAATACCACCTGCCCTCTTTGATGCATCTCCGTATGCCAGGACTCCGCCGAAGAGAGGCGACTCTGCTGTATCGCTTATGGCTAGGGGTGGCTTTCACGAAATCTTACTCATTTCGCATTGGAATGGCCGACAACGCTCTCTGCAATGCCTGTCTTTGCGAGGAGACGCTGGAACACTGTCTGTGCGACTGTGCTGAATCTAATGTTCAGCGACAGTCCTGGCATCCGTTCTTGCGCATCTTGACACTAGACCATTGTCCCTCGAAACGATTTGCACATGCCGCCGACAGAAGACATCGCAGCTGAAGGTGACGAAGGGACTACTTCGGTTTTTGAAAGAGACGGGATTGCTCAAGCGCCTGTGACAGTGATATCGCATACCACGCAAGAGTAATGGACTCTAAAGGATGATGTGCGTGCTGTACTATGTGCTCTCTCTCTCTCTCTCTCTCTCTATCCTTTCCGCATCTTTCATGCCTCCATCTAGCTGCCATGTGTAGGGTAACAAACAGGTTAAGCTAAACTGGTTAACCTCATTGCCTTCCCTTCTCCACTTTTTCCTTCCTTCCATGAAGTGTATTTATTTGAGCGGGCCAAATTCTAATCTCTTACGCGGCCTCTTTTGTGATTTCTCTTTACTGTATTTTTGTGAGCTGCCTTTACATTTTAATGTTTTTTTATGTGATCTGGCTTGGCAATTGTCTTTTATGCATGTATGTAATAAAGCTTCATGTTCTAAAGCGTTTATTTTTTTTTACGTTGAGAATTATTATAGTTTACTTACGTATCCTGACTGTCTGACTTCTTTGTTCTTGTTACCTTTCATTTGTTCAACGCTGGCATGATTTCGTATTTCTTATATATTTGTGCTGCGTGAAAAAAAAGTTAGCCGGCACTGCCCAAAAACGACAACATGCCCTAAATACGAGGTAATAAAGATATACTGCTGAGTGCTTCTCGAATTGCGCAAGATTTTATTCGTTGTTTCACTAAATGCGGGGATTAGTCGAGTGGTAAAAATAACATGAATGCAAAAGTTCGCAGTCTTCGACACTCAGTGTCCGCTGACAAGAAGCGACGCTTGTCTAAACTGGTTTTCGTTAGCGTCCGTATCCTACCATTCAGCTCGAAGGCCGTAATCATGACGGACAAATTATAATTGATCCTGTTTTCTTAAAGCTTGCCGGAGGATCCTGAAAAGTATGACCTTCAAAACACCTCCTACCCCATTCATTTGAAGAACGGCAAGGAGCAAGAACAGCGGTTGCATCTAATGTAAACAGCCAACCCTAACGTAGAGCTTCGTCCGTTGCGCCTCTCTAAAAACTTTTCTCGCAGCTGCACGAATCAGCATGGAGCCTCCATGCAAGCGCTTGCACGAAAGCTCCCTACAAATAAATAAAACGTCTTCATGCCCACTGGAACACGAGAACGTCGTTTTGGGCACAGAAGCTCGTGGACGCGGCACTGCTGGGCTCCCTTCAAAACCCTCGAACGAATTAGAGGGACAGCAGAACGCCCGCCATAGCTAGGCAAACTATGCGCCCGAATAATGCGCTACCCATTTACCCTTGCATTTATATTATGCTACCCTACTGCTTCGGTGGATGTATTATTTTTATTACTTTTAATTTAGCGATTTCAATGGTCGTGCACACCTCACGTTTCTGTGCTCAGTAAAAATTACACAAAAATAAATGTTATAATCTGTTTCACTGATGTGCACGACTTTCTTTCTCGCACATTGCTGTGCGCGCGCACACGCGTTTGTTTGTGCGTCTTTCAGCGCGTGTCTATATATATATATATATATATATATATATATATATATATATATATATATATATATATATATATATATATATATATATATATATATGTATGTGCGTCTGCCTGAGCCTGCGTGCATGTGTATGCGTTGCGACTAAATGATAGTTATAATTGTTTTCTGTGTAACTGTTTCACTTTTCCTTGGTTATGTACTGCCAATTAATTTTATTTCTGCAGTGTAAATTGCACTGGTATGTTATTCTGTCTGTCACCCGAACTTTTGGCCGTTTTCGTATAAGGTCATTGCCCCGCCAATTGAACAGATGGCTTTCTCTGTGCGGTCTAAGCTATAAAGTGCCGATTTGATGTTGTAATACAGTTGAGCTGAGTCCAGCAAGCGCCTTTGGCAGCTGGTGACCAGGTCCGGGTTTTAGTGCGTAGCGTTATAGGTAAAGTAAGTTCGAAAATTCTATGAGGCCGTCCTTGACCAAATCGGTGATGTCTGACCTCGGACATGGTATACAATCCGGGGCCGACCGTGGCCTGGCTATTGAACCCTTTCCCAACACAGGTGGGCAATACGCAGTTTAAGCCCACCGTGTGCGCGGTTGACAGCGGCCGGTAGCTGTGGCATGATAATGACTCGTTGTCCGTGCAAGCATCACGCGCATCATTACAAAACATTTTACTCGTCAGTCTAATACCCTATACGGACGACTCCGTGCGTACCACAAGACAAGGAGCCAATCATAACCTGTATGTACGTGGAATCCCCCCCCCCCCCCACAACGTGAAATCACTAAAATACTTCTCATAATTCAGCACCCATACTCAGCATACTAAGATCAAACTCGTACAAGGTGAAACACCACGAAGTAGTACTAGTCGTAGAAGCAAGTCGAAGTCGAATATAACGCCACGCATACCTTGGGCAACACCCGTTCAGGGAGGTCACGCTATTTTGTTCCTTTTTAAATTTTATGACCAGTCGGTGCGGTTAATATATTCGGGAGGCTATAGGTTGGCACCCTGAGAAGTCAACAGATGATTTGAAGAACACCAGCATGTAAGAGCTTGTCAATGTGAAGAAGAATCCCAAGTGCCCTTACGTGAGGCACCATCTGCAGTGACTTCTATTTATCGCGACATTATTATCATAAAGCTTATTTCGTTTTTATTAACGTGCGAGCTATCTCGGCACCACCACAATATCTTCGCTTCTTTGAGGATCGGCTTACACGGGCATGCCAAGCAATGAGTAAGAAGGCGCCCAGTCGCCTTATTGCTAATTGACAATTCATGCTCACGCAAGCGTACATTCACGCACCTTCCTGTTTAGCCTACGTAGATTTTGCCGAATGATAGAGGAATCTGATAGACTACCCCAACACTGCAACCTACGCAGGAATTGGTGTGCCTTATTCCGCACCCTTGGGACCACCAATTCGTGGTTCTTCCAAAGCGCGAGCATAATCCAGCAAGCTTGCCAGGAGCCGAAAACGCAACCTCTATACTCCATATCGTTCCACAACCTTTTTTATGTTGTGGGACGTCTTGGAAACATAAGGCACAACTTTACGTTTTTTTTATAATCTTTTCGTTCTCTCGCAGCTTAACTAATATTGTTTTCCGTTTTAATCTTATGATGTACTGTCTCTGATACTGCTAAAATTACTCATTGCGGGAAACCAGCTGCTTCTTCTAGCCTGATAATGTGTTTGTGAAAGCTTTCCTGGATCTTATGTGTGCATGACTTCTTTAAGCCTGACTTAATGCACTGGGTGGCTCTGGCCCGCTTCACGGTTCTCGAGTGAGCCGAATTGTCAAGCAACGATTTCTTTTGGGACCTTGGGTTATATTCCCAGCAGATATGGTTAGCCAAACTAGAACAAGGTGAAAGCAGGAGCCAACGTTTCGACAAGTAGACTTGTCTTCTAGAAGAACTTCTTGCCTTCATCAAGCACACATGGTTGTCACAGAAAGTTAGAGCGTTGTCTAAGAAATGGATATTATTATCCTTTGTTAGTTCATGAGTAAATGTCAACCTTTTGCCAATGCGCTGAAAGATGTGTAGCACACCTGCGATGGTGTCGTCAGACCTGGAGTCGCCGTGCTTTTTTAAAAGTACAACGAAATCGTCAACATAACGAAACACGGTAACGAGCTTGTCATGGTCAATCCCTTCGTTCACCGCTCTGTCAAATTCCGATAAAAATATATTGCACAAGATAGGAACAACAAAGGAACGTATGCATATGCCCTGTTTCTGCACGCAAAATTCTTCTTCGAACAAGACGAAGGTCGAGTTGAGGTAAACCTCAAGCAACGCTTAAAACCTATCAACACTCAACACAGCAGAATTCTGAAAAGACACTTTGCCATTAACATGAATACATTTTTGAACAGCCTGAATCAATGAAACGTGAGGGACCGAATTAAACAAATATTTTATTTTTTAATGTCTAATTTCCTGTTTGCGCCGTTATAAAACTGCTTGCTAATATCCACCAACTCGCCCAACAAGAAATTCTCCTAAGCTGCATGTGAACGCCTTTGACTCACTCAGGCCTACCGCGTGCGTGCGCGTGCCTACCGCGGCTGTCCTCCCCCTCACCTCCCTCCCTGTATCTTACATTGCTATTCCTTCTTTCACATCCCCTATAGAGAAGGGTAGCCAATAAACACGCATTTCTCCTTAACATCCCTGCCATCTTTCTGTATTTCCTGCTCCTCCTCCTCCTTGTATTACTATGGTTCAATGGTTACTTGTAAAATTTACAGCCCTCCTAAACCAAACTTCTTTCTCTCCATCTTGTACAAAGGTCGAGATTACGGTGAAGCCGCCGCTGAAAGAAATTCAGAGGCGTCTGAGAGTTTATTGCACTTTTCGTAAACAACGCCTGCAGGGGAGCGTAGCGCTCGCGATGCGATGCTCGATCCACCGAGCGTAGATCTGTATCGGTGCTTCGGAGAATTGTGATGTCGCGCCGATAACGATCGACGCGACGGTCTTGGAAGCGTGCCCACGGTATGACGCGCTTTTAAGACGATAGTGCGGATGCTCCGTCGGGCGCTGTTGGCACGTACCGGTCGTCATAAGCTAGCACAACATCCGGTGGCGTTCGGCATGTGTAGGTCTCCTGCCGATTCTTAGCCGAGTCAGTTTACGAGCTCCTGCATAAGGAGCGTTTTGTGATACACGTGTAGCAGTATAGTGTGGCAACAAATGCCTTAAATAATATTGCTGCAGGTCTGGTCTACAGAATAGAGAATGCTACAGAACACATTCTCCTCTAGAAGTACAAATACGCCGCCTTGAATAAGAACAACGTCGCGTGCGTGATTACCAATTCGTTTATTCAGGACACAAAGGCTTTCTACGTATATAGCATCCGGCAACATCAACTCACCCAAGCCACCACCCTAACAACGTAAGAATATATACAAACGAAGATGTGACGTACACAGAATGCTGCATCGGAACAAGCATGAATGTATGTATCCGCACAATTAGTGGGTATTTCGCTGACCATTTCTCGAAAGTAACTGCGGAATCGTATGTCATAATGGAAGTTACATTGTAACGGTTCAAACTTTTTTTAATGTGCTGAGTTTCCCTTAGCAACCTTATCGCGCAGTGATGCGTATTGTCCCTCTAGCGGTAAATAGTTACTTTAATTAGTCTTAATTAGGTCAGCGCGAGAGATAAATAGGTAAGAAAATAATTTTCTTGAAGCCATCCTTTTCGCGGCTGGCAGGAAACTTGGACTCTTGCTAATGGCCGTAAAGCATCACTCATAACCTTCTTGTGTACGGCTATGCAACGGAATCCGCGTTGACATTAAAGCTGCGAGAGCTGAGGAATTTATGATGAGGGCCAAAAGAGTACTCGGTTGGAACGATTTCCAGCAAACACCCATTGCGTAGTCGCATCAGAATCAAAGCGGAGAAACCTGGATATGCTCCTAATCTGTGTAGTAGCATCTTTAAACGACTAGTTTTCCAATAGCAACCTGGAGAAGGAAAGGCCTCCGCCATTCGAGCCCTGGCATCAAATGAGAATGTCAAGGGCCAATATATTTAGTCATGCAAAGCAGGCGGCGTTTTGCTGTATTAGCTTCTTGAAATGCTTTTTTTTCTTCATAAATTCATCCACGGAATGGTCGGCCTTCATACGTCGTGATACCAGTCCGCTAACCTCCTCTTACATGGCTGTGTTGGTCACGAGCATTGTTCCCCCCAAACAATGTTATTCTGCCCAATTGCCGACCGCGCTATCCCCTGGCACTGTCGCCCGCGTACGGGGACACGATCATGTAGCTGCTTCGTACAAGCTTGCCCGGATGCGACGCCAACGTACACCACAGTACAGGATATAAAGGGCATCGTATATAATCACACTGCGTGACCACCTGCGTATAACCGGCAGCACTATCCTTGTCTAGTACCTGTGCCCTCGACCTTCTCACGTATCGTGGTCCCTCATCAATCGCACAAAGCTCCGTTGTAGTCGTTCCGTGTATATGACGCAAGCTAAAAGGGGGCGTAGGTATAAGAACATTCATTTTAGTAGCGACGTGAAAAAAAAAACATAGTAAACCAAATTACTGCGAACCACCCCCTACGCTGAAAGATACACTAAGAGGGGAGAGTGCCTGCGCCGCTCTCCCCTCTACCGTCGGCCGCCATTAAATACAGGGAACGCGCGGCGGTTACGCGGCGCACGGCCAACAGCGACAAGTCAAGGTCGAGCTGCCGTGCGTGCGTTCCGTGGGTTCACGACCACCGGCAGACCCCGCACCTGCACTTCATTTTCCCGAGATCTCGCCCAAAAGAGGTACAAACGTTCACTGCGCGCACACCGCCAGAGCCGAAAGCTTGAGGCACACCCGCTGGGCTTCGCATTACGCCCCTTGCAAGTATAGAAAGAGAACCCCTGGGAGCTGTGCGCCCCTCTGGTTGCCACATAACTTTGCGTCGCTGCTGGCTGCACAGTGCGCGCCATGATTCCGGTGGTAAGTCCGTATTCATCCTTCATTGATGTATATCACTTTTTTTATTCGGTTCATGCAAGAAGGCATTATGGACAGTTGCCTTCACGTGTTTATGGTGTTCCTGAACTCGGAGCTTTTGATAAACGATGGGGCGCGATAAAGGATGCCTTTCCAAGCGCATCTGTTTCACAGGAAGGAGGAGTAGTATACACGTGCTCCGCACTTTGCGGTGAGATGTGATGCGTCTCGTCCATATGGTGGTTGATCGATTGGGTCACTTCGATCAGTATACTGGCCTATACTTCCCCAAGGGATATTATCTTCGGGTTAACAAGGTCCGTATTGCTCGGGATAATGTGCAAGCCTTAGCAAGAGAAGATTCGAGTTCGTTAGCAGCTTTCCGACGTATTCTATCGCAGGCCTTTAAGAACAATTGGTACCTTAAAAGCTAAAACGGTACGTTAGTAGATTACATTGTGCTTTATTCAGTCATCTCTTCTTTCAGCTGCAGTTGTTGCATTTTTTTACATCCGTAAAGCAGCTGTTCTATTCGCTCTGATACCAAACATTTCTGAATAATATGCTTTCGTACAGGTCTATGCTCGCGGTTAATAGGTATTCACCGCAGGGCCAATTTAAATGCGCCTCCCCCACACAGCCTATACCAATAGTGGGAAAGTAGAATACGAGCTATATAAGAGTCTGTGGATTCGATTCATGGGTGACCGTCTTTCGATAAGCACGACATGCAGGAAACGCTCGTGTATCGTGCTTGGCACGTTCATTAAAGAACCTCACGTGGTCAACAGCCATCTGGAGCCCTTCAATATATGGCATCCCTGATGAATTACCGTACCTTTTCGAGTCTTTAAGACTCACAGGCTGCAACGATTGCTGTCCTCAAGTCCTTGCTCAAGGCTGTGCTCAGGATTGGGCTGATTGCCTGGCGTGAAGTAGAACGCCGTGCCGCAAACTGTGCTCACACGCTTGACGGCGCTACAAGTTAGCATATGCTGGTTGTAGATTATGAACCATTGTCATATTAGTTTGAATCACGCTGCAAGCCTCCGAAAATAAACAACAACTTAAATTTGGAACGCAATCAGCCTGGGCAAGAAGACTAGGAACAAGAAACGTCATTAAATGAAAAATTCGCCGACAGTTACGATACTTCTTAAAGCAAAATTTGAGCGCAGCTCTATGCAAGTTTTCATTTCGCCATATATTCGCTGGTGGCGTCAACCTGGCTCGTGCGACACGTTCCAAACGGAGCGACGAGTGGCGCGACTGCCTCGCTAATCGGGAGATGGCGAGAGGCAGCGCGTAGGTAACGCGTGGGCGCAATTCACAGCCGCGGCCGCAGACAGACCTCCACTCATGCAGCGCTTTGTTTCCATGTGTGGTATCGGTGGACATGCTCGCCGCATGTTTTATCGATGGCGTCATCCGCAAACAGAGCTGCTCTGGCACCTTCCCGTAGCGGTCGTCGCCGCAGAGCCCCTCTTGCGCGGCACTGCACTTTTCTCCTCACGCTTTCGCCATACCCTGCTCCTCCTCCGTTTTACGCTCATGGTTTCACTGCACCCTCTTCCTCTGCTTTCCTCCTCGTGCCTTTCATAACCTGTTGTGCTCCACGCTCGCTCTTCCATCCTTCGCTCTACTCGTTCGCTCAGTTACTGAGCTCGAAAAAATGACTCTGCCTGTGCAGTTCCATCACAAATCCATCCGGTGCCGAATTCACGACGCTTTTCGTTTGTATGTGATGTTTGCTGTTGGCAGGATACCTTCGCTAATCATATCTCCAGCTTCTCTAGTGCCTGGTATTTACCCTTAGAAACTAGTGGGAGGTATAAGACCCTTTCTTGTAAACAGAGGCGCCGGTGTCTAGTGTGTCACCCGCAACTGCCATTTCGAACTCAGTCCAATAATTATGGCGTTTTACGTGCCAAAACCACGATCTGATTATGAAGCGCGCCGTAGAAGGCGACTCCGGAATCATTTGGACCGCCTGGGTTTCTTTACCGTGCGCCTAAACATAAATACACGGAGGTTTTCGAATTCCGCCCCCATCGAAATGCGGCCGCCGTGACCGGGCTTCGATCCCGCGACCTCGTGCTCAACAGCCCAACACCATAGCCATTGAGTAACCCCGGCGGGTCGCGAACTCACTCAGCACTAGCATATAAGACGAAATCCTGATGTTACAATACAGTGTTTCAGCGAACACTTTCAATTAAAGAAATCGCCTATGACAGATAGCACAATTCTAGTTCATGTGTTAGTCTACTCTGAGACACGGACATTACTTGCACAAAAGAAATGATATGCCGAGGCAACTAATTAACAAACCTTCATTAATTATGTGTTTAACTAATTACCTCATAGCACGTATTGCAATTTACAAATTCTAACGGGTGAGACTGCAAGACATCCACATGAAAAAAATTGTGTGGATGACACCATTTGCGAGATATGCGCCGTCGAACTTCCGGTAAAAGTGAACTGTCGTTCCACTTACTTTCTTAACAAGACGTCGTTTAATGAATTGAGGTGTAAAATTAACTGGAACGCCAATGAATTTCTCCGCGAAGTTCGGGAATTAATATCTCCGGCTAGAATCTGTACATTGAAATATGTGCGACTAGATAATTAGTTAAAACCTTAATTATTTAGTCCATTTTTGCCAATTCGATTATGTATTTTAAATTTTTGTACAAGTAATGTCCGCCTCTTAGAGTAGACCAGTTCATGGACTAGAATTGTACTATATGCCACAGGCAGTTGGAAAATATTCTTGGAAGCGTTCGCTGAAACAGCCGGTGTAGAAAGCCTTCAAAGATAAGTTCCCACTAAACTTAATAAACTAAGTTTGCTGGGTATTGAAATGCTGTTAACGCTGGCAAATCTTTAGCTTCGAGGAACGTAGTTTTCAGGGAGAAAACTCAGTAATACGTAATTAACAAACATTTTTAACTACTGTTCTAATTTCCCGATATTTATGCATTTAAAAGAGGCACTTGAAAAAAATAGTCTTATTCGAAGGCAAGGGCAATTTGCCGCATACTTCAGAAAACTTGCGTTCCGAGATATTCATAACTAAAATTTGACACTCAGAGGCTTATTTCATAGTAAAGGCGGGATTATCGAAATGAAGATGAACCCACCATGTGACCAAGCTGTGTACGTCCATTCAAGCCCGTATGAAAGTTCGGCGGAGCAAATAACACCTGCTTTCCTACTCTTCACTGAATAAAAAAAAGGAGAGGCTCCCATCTTTTCCACGACCTCAGCTGCGCCATATAGAGAGTCTAGCTTTCTGTCGAGATTCCCATCGCTGAAAGCGAAAATGGCATATTTAGCGCCAAATTTATTTACTAATATTCTGGGACTCAAGCGCTGCAGAGGTTTCCGACAAAATGGAGCTGTGTACTCGAATACGATTGTCGTCAAATGAATATTATAAACGTATACAATGATCGCGACATTAAAAACCTAATTACTACGTCTTGGCAATGTTACATTTGGGCTCGCGAAAACTGTATCCACCAAAGCGCATGAACCGCCTTCGCAAAAACCATTTGAGTAGCTAGCGCAACGTTTTAATGTCGAATGGCCTCTTGGCATTGTGAGCCTTTCCGCATACCAAACCTAAAGACTGTTTCACATGCAATGGATTTTTGCCCAGAAGCGGCGCAGCAGTCGTCGCATGAGCAAACCTCCTTCTAACTCCCTCTCTCTCTCTCTTAGAACTCCGAGCTAGCGCGATCATGCTTTTGCTAAGTCTTATTTCTTCAGCTAAAAGGTGATGTAACACGAGCCGTACAAGGGCCGCCGCCTTTCTAGTCAAATGCCTAGAGGTGAAAAGGGACGCGTGCTTCTTTGAACGCTGTCCATATATGCCTTGTTCAGGCTTCTTGCATCTCGTTGGTCCTTGCGGCGCTGCAGAACAAAAGCCCTTGTAAGACGTGCGCGTGCTTCGAGCCCGAGTCGCCGTAATACGAACCAACCCCTCCCTTTGCTTACCATATGGCTGGTTAATTCTGCGCGCGTGTACTTAGCGAGGCGTTTACGTTTTTACGTATAAATAGCTAAAACAAAAAAGAAATGTTAATAAACGCGTAGCATAAGCAGTTCCAAACAAAGTATTTTTTTTTTAAGTTCAGCAAGGTATACAAGCGCGAAAGTGGACCACAAACTTAATAGGACCGATGAATAAAAGCCGCAACTTAAGCGCGCCAAAACGTGGAAATGGGTACCAAGGCGCAGCTTTTGAAGACCGCTGAAACCCGCGGCTCTCGGGCGCTTTCCGCAAGCAACAATGCGCATCACAACGGCGCGCGTCACCCCAAAACAGAACGTGTGAAATGAAGACTGTGCGTCTGGCTGTCGTGGTTCCGCTCAGCCGCTGCTTTCGGCGCCTGTATGTGAAACAGGCTTAACCGTTTCCGTCAGACAATTCCAAGAAACAGAGCCGTCTAAAAATGTGCACCTAAGCTTTACGGCGCTCTTTGATGCAAAAAAGAAAGAAAAACGTTAAAATTTCTCTGAATTCATTTCGTCGCAAACGATTTACATTCGAATACATGGTGCAAGAGGTTCTGTCCAAATGTTTTCTTGCTTACGCTGTTGATAGCTCATTTCTGTAGGCGCTCTATTCAGAGCTGCTATAGTAGCTAAATGCTTGTTGCCTACTGCTGTTGAGCGCGAGGTCACGGATTCGTTTCTCAGTCACAGCTGCCGCGTTAATTGTGCCGTAGGAATACTAACGCGGTAGCTTTCAGGGCCCCGTGTCGCCGAAAATCCGGCGCCGGCGACCGGCGTCCAGCACAAGGTCAAGTGACCTGGTAGAAAAATTTCCATAGAAGCACATACGTTCAGGCATTTCATGGGGCTTAGCGCCACGTGGATCAGGAGGGAACAGTTCTGGTGGAAGAAAAAAAAATATGACACTATATCCATTAAAAACATAAGTGACGTCACTTTGTTCTCAAAGGCGCGAAATTTGTTTCGTGGGCTGCCATTGCACCTGTCTATTCAAATTCTCCGCCACTCGACTTCCAATAGGAGTGAAGGAGCGCCATCATCCCCACGTTTTATACATGACCATGAAGGTCATGTGTCATAACATGGTCGATAAGACAATAAAAATCACAGTGACTGCCACGACTGACAACATCACGCGCAAATTATAATGCACTTTATAGATGGACGGAAGATAACATTCAGAGCAACTGCTGCGACTTGTTTTTGTCAACATCTCGCGCGCATCTTACTCCAGATCCTAGACGCACACAGATTTGCTGTAAAAACGCCCTTTCTTTCTCAGTGTTTATTCGCCCCCAACATAGTAGCGCTTCAATCGCTGCTCCGATAACCACCCTTGCTGATGGCGGAGACAACTTGTTCTGAACCGCTTTTCACCCGAAGCTTCGCAACCTATTTCGATCGGCCTCGAATATCTGTACGTGAAATTTCACTCCAAACGACACATAACGAAGCACGCAGGCGTTCCGTGTAGCGCAAAGAAGTTCCTGAACTAATCGAATTTATCAAAGTAACATGCGTCAGAAAAATCGTAAAGTACGACTTACACACAACCTACGGACATGAAAGCGTCGGCTTGTCATTTGTATATACAAGAAAACATAATTCGGTTACGGGGAAACTCGCCCACAATCCCCTTCGCCAACGTTTCTGCCATTCATACAGCGGCGCGCCCAGTTCCTTGGAAAACCTCGAGAACTCGTCAGCCTTCGTTCGCCTTAATAGCGCGACCTACCACCTCGTTCCAAAGGGGACGCTCATAGCATCCATACATCCATCCGTCCGCAGAACACGCAAGAGGCCGCGCTTCTACCAGAAAGTTCGCCTTCGTGCACAGCGTTCGCTGCCAACGCTTCCCGGTAAACATTACGGTTACAAAAGTTGCAGTTGCCGGGAAGCGTGAGAAGCAGCCAGGGATCTTTGAATGCTATTGCATTCCTCTTTTAAAGACGAAGCTTAAGCGTCCTCTACATTTTCAATGACGTGCACAGATTCTCTAACATATACGAACCGCAGGTTGTTATCAAGAAATTCTTGGCAATTAAGACTGAAAATCTACAGCTGACAAAAGTACTGCGACGTTTGCAGTCTGGACTGCGGATTTCAGTTTCAAGTTCCAGTCGAAGCATAGGACATTCCGTTTCTTTTAGCACGAACTTCACGGAAAATCTGTCCCGGGTACGTACGTCATGCCATCACCATCCCACCTATGTGCGAACTGGCGACATATTGCGGTTTTGTGCCCATATAATGGTTAGGAAAGTCGGCATAGAAAACTTACAGAACCTTGCTTATTAAAGGAAATGTGATCTTGACGATGTGTTATTGTTCTAATGAAAATACGTACTCATTGTTTGTTTTATAACTCACTAATTTTGAAGAAAATTATGCCTCGCAATCTGGGCAACTCTAAGATTAGTAACGACGGTAGTGTGCTTTTTCGAAAGTAATCCCCGACAACCACGACCAATTGCTGCTGGTGATTCCTTTGCGGGCGCACGCGGTCGGTGCAGTCGGAGCTCAGCCACAAGCACAGTTATAGCCGCTTTTTAAAACGAAAGCTTTACTGGCCGCGAATTTGCGATTTCGCCGTGGCGGTGCTCCGAGGAGGCACATGACGTCACACCGCGTTCCTCGTCTTTGCGCTATCCTCCGCTCGCTTCGCCAGCTGCGTCGCATGCCTGATAACATGTCAGAGGATTGAAAAGGAGAGCTCGCGTGCCCCGCAACCACAGTTGAGGCAGTAGTATGGACGGCGGCAATACTGATAAGCAACAGAAGGCCTGGAATCGACATCGGAACGAGATGAAGAGGAAACGAATCGCCCAAGAAAAAGACGAACAGCGGCCGAACGACTGGCTAAAGGCCGCAACATAGCTAGACAAACAGACTAACCTGGACTTGCAATCAAGATTAACCAAGTCTAACCATGCTATGCCTTAGCTTTCGCTACGTATATTCTGGCAAAACCATGCTAATCCACTGCCAATTTTTAAGTACGTTCTCCACCTGGCAGCCTCCAGGGTGCTGATGACTGCATCTTGATGACTCCGCACCGAAGCACAGGCCTCATGTGCTCACTATCACGGTCATTGCTTCGCGATCGGAACGAAGACGTAATTACCGAAAAGAATATTTTCCACATTTAAGTACTTGTAAATGCGCAACAAAGCTGTCACTGCGTCTTTGAATACCCGTTCTACTTTCGTGTTACACCCAATTTCTCTGAGAGGGATGACCAATTTTCGTGGAATCCTTGGTCCGCTTATTTTAAGGCGAAAGCCTTTCTAGGCTCATGGTGAAGTTTGTGTCAGCAGACCTGACCACCAAAGTGTCCGCCGAAGCGTCATCACGCCATATGAAGACAGTTTAAAGACAGGCTAAAGCATAAAAAATAATTGATAGCTGCAGTTAGTTAATGATACCGTTATAATAGAGATTGGTAGAGGTTAATGATGACTAGTAAAGACTAATAATGACTGCTAATGACTTGTAATGACTCCGAAATTACCAATATGTCTGACGACGGCTTGTAATGACCAAAAATAATTAGAAATGACTAGAAATGTCTAGTAAGTAATAGTAATGACTAGAATGACTACTACTGACTTGTAATGACCAGTAATGTCTAATAATGACTGAAATGACTCGTAATGACTACTACTGACTACACAATTACCAATATGTCTAAGGACGAAGTGTAACGACTGCAACTAGTTAGAAATGAGTAAAATATTTAGTAATGAGGCGAGTGAGAAGCGGAGGAAGCGTAGGCTTTCGCAGTCCACATATTAAGAGAGATCTTAAGATACCCTGTAATTTTTATCCCAAATTTACGTCATTGCGTGATTAAACAAAAACTATTCATTCGCAAGGCACACATAGTTGCATTTCTGTTGCTTGAGTCGCTGTTTATGAAAAATACATGCGCTTTCTTTATTCAATTTAGCAAGAGGCTTTCTTTTTGGCTGTCTGGAAGTCAGCGGTTTCCTGTGTAGAGCTGTGTGCAAAGGTCTTGTACAAGAATGCTTATTTTAGTGAGTAAACTTTAGAGGAACTAGATGAACTGATCACAGATGGCTATGTACCGACGCACCTCTTACTTTCATTTCATCTTGCAGTTTCGCAATGCCACTCAGAAAGTTTGTTTGTGCTTCTCTTCGCTTGTTTACTTGAGACTTTTTTTGTTTCAGTTTGCAGCGCTACTACTCGCATTTACTCTGAAAGGCTCGGGGGCTACTGTAATCTTTCCGCAAGTGGTCCCCCAACTGTTCCCGCATGTGCCTCCTGTGCTAGTTCACCAACTGGTCAGGACGAACGTGGTTCCCGCCGTCAGCGTCAATGACACGACCTTCGGGTTTCAACCTCCTTTGCCTAATAACGGGCACCCACCGCCAGTGGATCCCACTCGGCCCGCTCCCGACGAAGCCGGCAACTGCACCTCCGAAGCTGACGATAAGAAGTCGGTACCGCCTGCCGTCCCAGGACCCTTCGTTCCCGTCCGACTGCCATTCGTACCCGTAGGCCCCGTCGTGAGAACTGTGCCCTACGTTCCCGGCTATGGGTTCGGCTACGTGCCCTGTTTCAACTGCCCTCGCTTTGCCTTGGGCAACGGCTTCTTGCCCTATGGCTTTGTTGGGTGAGGAAACTGCAGCCACCATATGGGGGAGCTATCCTCGTCTGGTATTTATTGCAATAAAAGCCTGTTACTGAAGTGAAGCAAAGAAAAAAGTTGCGCGAGACGGAATTTGCGACTAACTAAGGACACATTGGTGGCCTAATTGCTTGACCACTGATGTTGCAGAAGCAGGGGATACTTACACAGCCGGCCAATCACGCGAAATGACAAACGCAGCGTTTGTGGCTGTCAGCTTCTGGGATTGTGTGAGCGTTCGGGAAAGCACAGCTTATACAATAGAGATATAAAGAATTCGCAAAGGATACAGACTCGACTGCACAGAATCATACACCGCAAACGCTGATATGTTGCTCGTCGCAGCAAGCTGCCTCATGTCTAATTATCAACGCTCGTTGGGACCTGAAGCCTACAATAAACACTCTCAGCGAGCTCCATCATCAAAAAACAAAAACGATTATATCATGGCTGCCTCCGTTGGTGACAGAATCCAGAACTGACACACTGCGTTTTGAGTGCACGTTTTCAAACCACAGGTGGGCACATTTTGTGCGGAGACCCCTGTTGCAGCATTTCTGATAGCCTGCGAGTAGTTTAAAAGGATAGGTACATAATTTCGACTCTTCAACTTTTTAAAGATTATTGCCTTATGCTTTCCTTGGTTTCCTCGACAGAACTTAATCTTCAAATGGTTGGATCATATATATATATATATATATATATATATATATATATATATATATATATATATATATATATATATATATATATATATATATATATATATATATATATAAATGAGGAGGTCTGTTGGTCCGCTGCATAGTTAGTTGAAGAAACGAAGGAGCACACTTATGAAAATAGCATTTTTAATGCTTGAACGTATTGGCCGTGGCACAGCCTACGTCAGAATAAACGACGAAGGTCATGCCACGGCAGAAATGTTGTAAAGATTAAAAATGCAATTTTCTTAAGTGTGCTCCTTCGTTTCTTCAAATATATATATATATATATATATATATATATATATATATATATATATATATATATATATAATCCTCGGGGCCTTATTCTTTCTGTCCTTCATACAGGGGAAAACAATTTTCTACATACCACAGAACTTCGTTTCCGTGAAGTTTCACTTACCGTGCGAACAATAAACCTCAGGCCGCAGCCAGTGTGGTTAAACGTGCGACGGCGTTCTTTTTCGCTGGCGTTTTCGTCGGCGCACTGTGTCTCGTCACATCTCCGAGGTGCGCGGCCACCCGAAACTTCTTCAGGTAACCAAAACGATTCCTCTTAAGCCACGAGCAGAATACGTGTTTCTTCTCCTAAACTGGACATGTGCTAGCCGTAGATCGGGATGTGCGTAAGGTTTAATACCGGCCATCGTCCGTGCATACTTGCAGGAAAGTGAGACTGCGCGGATTTATTTTCAGAGAAGCCGGCAAAAATAGCCGGGGACCGGCTTCAGAGTCTACAATGTTTGATGGCACGAACGTAGACAAATGATGGCGAAAGAGGTTGCTAACGAACACAAGCACCACCGTGATGTCAAATGTATGTCACAGTCTAACTTGCGCAGTTCGTTATGAACTTCTTTCAGCGCTAGAGTAGAATACTCGCGCAGAATAACTTTGGCGACGGTTCCGCCATGGTATGCACCGCGATTAGATCCGCTGGTCGAATCACTAAGACGGGCGCACGTTCGCGATGCCCGGCATCGTTTCGCGCCGGAGGCGAGAAGTGCAAACAAGAGAGGAGAATCTACCCGGACAAGATGGCGGAATCGCGCCAACTTCCGGCGTCACCGAGCTTAACAAAGAGCGACGTTACGGCATCCCCTCAGTTTGCTTCTTTCTCCATGGCGGCGGCGGGGACGGAGCTTCTTTCTGATGAAGTGTTACTGCGCCAAGAAGTCCGGTGGAATCTAAGAGTGCTTTCGATTTATCAGAGTAGATACTGAATCAATAATAATATTTGGGGTTTTACGTGCCAAAACCACTTTCTGATTATGAGGCACGCCGTAGTGGAGGACTCCGGAAATTTCGACCACCTGGGGTTCTTTAACGTGCACCTAAATCTAAGCACACGGGTGTTTTCGCATTTCGCCCCCATCGAAATGCGGCCGCCGTGGCCGGGATTCGATCCCGCGACCTCGTGCTCAGCAGCCCAACACCATAGCCACTGAGCAACCACGGCGGGTAGATACTGAATCAAGTCAGCCTTAGCGCGCGATGGTGTGGCATTTGCCCAAATGCAAAAGGGAAAAGTGAACAGTGATCTCAAGTTTGGACTGACGTGTGTATTTGAGCTGGTTCTAGTGAAGCGCTGCAATAAATAAGACGCCTTTGCTCTCTGCGCGCTACACAGCACGGCCATGGCTTAGCAGCTACGGCTTTGCGTTGCAGAAGTACGTGGTTGCAGGATCGATTCCCGGCGGCGGCGGGGCCGCATTTCAATTACTTTGAGATGCGAGAATGCCCGTGCTCCGTGCATTCTATGCGCGTTAAAGAACCCCAGGTGGTCAAAATTATTCCGAAGTTCCCCAGAACGGCCTGCTTCATAATCAGAACTTGGCTGTTCGGTTCCCCAGCATAAGCTAGCGCGAGTAAGACGCCTGAACTGCTTTATGGATCGCTGCCACTGGTGCGTGCTTGAACTCCGCACGTTTCCTTTAATTGTCCTATATAGAAAGGTTTCCCCGAGTACACCGGGCACAATCAACACAAATAAAAGCAACAAAAAAAGAAAGAAATGTGACTACAACATCCGGTGCATGTGAACACACGGAATTATGATAAGTAAGTATATTGTAACCTGCTGCTAAGCCTCCTGTCATCGCGAATATACGTCTCGGAGACTTAGCTATGCCAGTATTACGAATACAGGTGAATTTGGAAAGCCAAGAACGCATCCCGGTCGTTAACCGCTTATGTGTTTGAATTTATGCTTATAGCACCTCTGGGCGAAAATAATGAAGCTCGAAACTTTAAAGTGAAGAGCTGCCTGCAGTATTCGGAATGAGTTCGGTCCTTCTTGAGCTCTCTGCCTGTACACACGTCAACCCCGCCATCTAAGGGTTCTGTGCCTTGATTCACGAAGTGCACGATGCTATAAAGTATTAAATTAAATCGGAATGAACTTTTGATTGGGGCAGTTGTTCATTGTCGATGACATGTAGCTGCTAAAGATCGCGCTGTTCTCCGTGGAAATTTCTTACTTTAGCGATAAGTGGAGGATAAGGAGGATGTGTGCTGTGCTAGTGGTACCACTACCGCCGCGGCCATTCCGACAGGCCTCAAACGGCAGCTAGAAAGTGGCTTTGTCTTTGAGTTGCCGCTTAGCAGATTTTTGTTTTCTCGTATATGCGAATAACAATCGGAAGCTATCATGTCTCCAGCTTGTGTATAAGTCATGCTTCAGGAATCTTCCGACGCAACACAGTCTTAAACGTTGTCATAGTTCAATAACGCACTTGATCTTGGTGGACGCCCTAGAAGAGTGTGACATCGCTTATGGTGGCACTGCTTGTGTAACATCGTGTGACGTCAGTTGCGGTGGTGGTACTTGTCTGGCGTACTGCATAAGCTTCGCACTAGCTCCGTAGAACGGCTGCGTATCTTTCTTTTTTCCGGCTATATTAACGGAGCGGTCGCAATGAATGCAGTTTTGCGAGCATTTGTGCGTAATTTGGGTTTGAGCACGCGTTGCTTAGAGAAATATGCAATCAGAGGACCTCTAAGTATTTTTACAATAAACGTTTAATAATTGATGAAGTATTTCTATACTTACCAAACAGAAATAATCGACCATCCGTCTGTGCCTTAAGACGATTGCTTTCAAGATAGAGCCACAGCGGCGAGCGACTTTACCTTTGTGCTGCCTGGGGTTTCAGCGCGATTGAGACGGCGAGAACACAACGCTCATGAAGCTCTCAGCATACAACGCACCTTGCCCCTTTCGCAGATTGCTTTTAAGATAAGAGCTCGCGCGTCTCTCTTCAACGCGAAGTGGCAAGAACACAGTGCGCGGAGCTATAGCAGATCGCTTTCAAGATACGGTCCGCACAGTCGTGCCATATAGGCAGCTGCCGCCGGAGCACGTTTGATCACGGTTGGTAATAGTTCAACGCGGATGGATAAGGCGCCAAAGAGTGATAACAGCTTATAACGACGGGAACTTCATCAGCGCACTTGGCGCCGCCACCTTCGTGCTTTGCTTGCGTTATCAATGCACCTTGTGCCGCCGTCCGTACCAGTTCGTGTCGCCGCAGCGCTCTCATTTGTACTAGCCGGATCAAGTTTCAAAACATTGATAATGACAAAGAGCTTCGTAGAGGTGAGCATGTGATAAACAATGCTTACGCATACTTATAACAACTCCCAGAGGAGTTTCGATGAACGCGATATGCTTCTCCAAGGCTTCATATCCGAGTCCACAGCCTATTACTAGACTAGATTTGCATTACTAGTTATTACTCTATTAGGTTAATGTCTTGAGCGTTCATGTTAAAATGACTCTAAAGAAAAAAAAAGAGAAAAGTTACCTTACACACGATTACATATTTTCAGATTTTTACTTGCCCTAACGTCACGATAATATGTTTATTATTATAGGTGAAAAAATAAACACTAACGATAAGTTTTTTTTTTTAATTTAGAGGGGAATCGCTAACGCCGCTCCATGAGTGTGACGTGAGGGATATTTTAGCACTTTTTTGGTATTTTAACCAATACGCTTCTATAACAGATGTTAAAAAAGTTGTATCTTCAACTCGTTTACTGAATGCAGCGGGTTTCATCTCTACAATAAAAGAAAGAGAACTACACCCGGACAAACGCCACGAAGATCAATGAACTAACGGCAAGGTGGTGGGTGAAATTCTAGGTGGCATAGCCAGCGGTTTTATTTTTCTGGCTTACTAACCCTCTCCTCACGGTAAAAACGCTTTTTTAGGTGTTGTGGCAATTGGCAATTTACTAATGCAGCACAAATAAGTATTACGTGCAGTTTCCCTTCACAGGCCTCATCACCAGCCCTGCACACTGACAATTGTGGAACATAGGTCACGCGCTGACGATCATAGCTATATAGAACATCCATGTAGCGGCTCAAAAGATTGCGGGAGGTTAAATGAAACTTCTCCATCCTTCCTTTTTGGACAAGCAAGCCTGTTCACCAACGGTGACGACGTCATAAGCGAGCAATTACCTACGCCGGCAACACATATACGTCCCAACCGGAACATGAACTCGTAGATTTATGTGGAAAGCTGACGGCGCGAACTCGTTAGCGGGAATGCCTTACGCCGAAAGCCAATTTTTTTCCAGTAAACTGTGATATGCATACTATGTTTTATGGGTCACAACCACATGACGGTAATAGATAATGAAGCCACGGAAAGCACTAAGTGCTGTTATATTTGGGGTGTAGAAATGGTAGAGAAACGGGAAATCATAGCCGATCAAAAAATAACTTGCCGCTGGTGGGAGCAGTGTGAGAGCACGTCACAGCTGCCTCAACGCTTTCATTACAGCGAAATACTGGAATTTTAGAACAATATAAATTATTTGATTTTGTTTTTACAAATGTAATTATGTGGAAGTCAAAAAGCCACAAGAATTTCTTCCTGTTTGGCTGTCTAGGTTGCAACTCCTGACAGCAGTTAAAGTTTTTTTTAATTATCAAGCGCAACAAAGGTTTGACAGGGCACATGTCTTTGGTGTCTTTCATGCATCTGTGAATTTAAAAAGTGCGGTAGTCTTTTTTCTAACGTCAGAGCTCGAAGAAAATATTAACAATCCATCTTCTACCGAAAAATGGGGGGAGTGGGCTAAATGAACGTTGTTCTTCGTGCACCTGATCCTCGCCGCGGTTAAGTAACCCACGGGTAGCAGTGCCGGATTGCGTCGGCCTCGCGCTCCGCCAGCTCGGGATCTTCTCGTTGCTGTTGGATTGCCTGTGCTCGGCCGGCTCTAACGGGTTGATCGGCGCGCCGACGGTAAGCCCTTTCGTGGGCGAGTTCTTGCCACTGCTCGTCGAACGCTGCCAGCTCTTCAGGGGTACGCAAAAGGCGTCGCCGTTCCATCCGTTTTCAGAGAATGAACTGAACGGAAACGAAGCTAGTGCAATGTGCGCAGAATCCTTTCCTGCCCTTTCTCGCCCAGGCGGAAGCGAAACGGCTCTGACTGGTTGCGTTCGTGGCGCGAGCGCGCGCCTATGAAGCTGGAATCCTTGCTAATGACTCACGCTCCGACGCCGGCGCAGCTGTCAACTCATAAAACAACTCTTTCCCGCAGCTCCTCTGCTCTAGGACCAACTGCTTTTTTTTGCGCGTAACCATGACAACGCCACTTTTGAGCCAGTACAAGCTTCACTTGAAGAAAGCAATCGTAGTTTAATGGTTAGAGCACCAGGCGGCTATGCTCGATGGCATAGGTTTCCATTCTGCCATTGGAAATACATTATTTTCTTTTACATCGAAGCTGTTAACGCGGCTTTGGGAAAAGTTGGAAAAGTAATGTGACAGTTATAACAGTTTCCCTAAAAATATTACATAACTCAAGTAGTTTAAATTTTAACAAAATATGGCGAACAGTAGAGCTAATAGGTCGGCAAAGCTTGAAGTTTTTGTGGTAGTTAAAGTTAAATAATAATTGCTAAACCCTCGTCTTCGGACCACTATGACACGTTATATAAAATGCTTCCAAAGAGTCTCCGCCTGCCTGAAACAAAAAAAAAACACTAACGATTGTACCTTTTTCAAGAAATGCAATGGGTGACATGTATCGAAAGTTTGAAGTGTCTAGCTGAATTATGTGCTGTGAAAACCTTTACTCAGTAATTGGCTTCCCTAACATCTTCTGCGTCGACAAAGGAATGCAGCTGCTTCTGGCGTTCTGCGTGGTTCAGTATTGTTAACAGTGCTTATAGTTTGTCGAAATAGGAAGAATGTTGTGCCTGACGAACAGGAAAGGTTTCATTGTCAAGGTTCTTTAGAACTTTTGTAGAAAGTGACTTATTCGAGCGTTCCAGATTATGAGCTCCCATTATTCATGATGTGTCTCAGAATCTTGTACCATCAGCAAACGATACCAGCTTCAAATCCTGTGAATTCAGGAGCATTGTCAAGTGTAGTGTCGGCGAACATTTTATGTTTCTGACTTGAATAAAGGTTTTACAAAGAGTAATTCAACCCTCGTTTTCCCGCTTTTCCCTCGCGTGGTAAATGAAGGGTACTCTGTTTCTCTGGAGTCATCGATTAAATAAGGAAGCCACCTCGTTTATATTCAAGGACACTTAAAGAAAGGTGCTTCGTACTGTGTACGCAAGATTAAACTTTTGTGGCCTAAATAGGCATTTGCGATAAGTTAAATATGCATGTACTCTGGACCTTTAACAGCGTGTTTTACGAGCAGCGTAAAATTTCGCAGCTGAACTGGCTTGGCTACAATTAAGATTAGTTTAACTACAATTAGTTTCACTTTCGCTCCAGCTCGTATCTTGAAATTCGCCGTCTTCTCAGCGCAGCGTCTCATCTCGATCGGAGGGGCTTCTCAAATAGGAAACAATCAAACATAGAAGTCGATGCACAGGGACAAGAAAGAAATTAAGACATTTCCCTGTTTTTACCGCAAAACTTTCTTCGCCTTATCCTTCGACTTTTACGCGGGTTTGTATGCTCTCTTGCAGAGTTCATCTTGCCGAATACGCGTCATACTTAAAGAAATGTCGAAATCTCGCCGTCGTCGGTATACTGTTGTCTTGGTTGCTGTCTCCTAACGGCACTCTTGGACGATTGCACTGTACTGCACACAGCGGAAACGAACGCCGGATATAGAATGAAACGAAGGGGGACCTTGCTGAATGCGTGGATCGTACTGAAAGTAATTTTGTCTGCCGTATTCCAACATTACCCGACAAAAAGAGAGTCGAGTCTTTGAAAACGAAAGTCACACTGTTTTGAACCGGGCTCACCGGAAGACCCAACAGTTACAGCTCAGCAAGTGAGCAGGGTGCTTGCCCTCACCCTAGCCATTAGCAGAGACAGTACCGACATGGGCCACAGGTGCCACCGGTGGAGGGCGCAATGCTTCGCTACTACCGCCACCTACCGAGCCCACGGTGGGTGTCATATGCACCTGATCATAACTCTGGTTACAATGCCAATATTTCCAGAACCAAGCAGTAGACGGCGTTGAAGATAATGCGAGTAAAATGACTTTGCGATCACTGTGTACATTTTTAACACGATAGCGTTAATGTCCCCGTACCGCAGAACATCTATTGTCGGCGCCGGTGTCCACGGTCGAGAAAATTATAGCGAAGCATGCATAATCTAAGCGGCATTCAAGTTTTCTTCTATCACTAAAGTTGCTCATACCATGTCTTACGTTGTTTGCAGTTTCTCCTCAGAATTTTGAGCATGGCAGTCCACAAACCAATGATATGAAACAAAGCGCCGACTGCAGTTCCCTTTTCTATTAAATCTTCTCAGACTGAAATATCTGAAGTGCGAAACAATAACGGAAGATCGGCCAACGCACGAAGCCGTGCTTCTACTAGACAGCTCGCCCTTCGGGCATCGATGTCGCCGCCAGCGTTTCCAGCTAAACATTACGGTTACCGATAAGCTGCAGTTGCCCGGAAGCGTGATAAGCAGTTAGCAATCTCAGAATGATATCACGTTCCACTTTTAAAGGCGAAGCTCAAGCTGGCCTCCAAATTTTGTTTGTGTGCACTACTTATGACCCTGCCTTATTGTGCTAATGTGTTACTCAATTTTAATTCACCACTGTGTTTTTGTAGAAGCAGCATCGTTAGTTTAGCTGCGCTTACTGATGTCACGTATGTACTAAAGGAATACGTAGGTTACAAGACATACAGATATGACTGGCCCATTTTTCTTCAAGGGACTTCGACAGTGGAAATGTATAAGCCACGTAATATCAGGAGTGTAACTTGCTCGATATAATACTTTCCATACAAATCCTGAATGGGAGCTTACCACTGTCATTGAAAAGAAAACTGTGCAATCATTGTATTCTACCGGTGTTAACATATAGGGCTGAAACTTGGAGGTTAACAAAGCAGCTCGTGAAATTAAGGACGGCACAGAGCACGATGGAACGAAAATTCTTTGGTGTAACGTTAAGAGACACGGCTAGAGCGTTGTGGACCATGGGGCAAGCGGGAATAGCCGCTATTGTATTTGACATGAATAGGGAAAATCCAGCTGGGCAGGCAATTTATAGCTTTGAGCAGATAACCGGTGGACCATTGCAGTTACAGAATGGGTACCATGGGAAGGGGAAGTGAAGTCGTGGATGGCACAGAACTAGGCGGGGCAATGAAATTAGGAAATTTGCAAGTGCTAGTCGGGATCAGCTAGAGCAAGCAAGGGGTAAATGGATATTTTTGGAGAGGCCTTCGTCTTGCAGTGGACATAATGATAGGCGGGTGATGATGCTTACATTTTTGATAGCAATGTTCGCAACGACAGCTCGAAATCACTTCTGCTGCTGATGCTGCATCTGTTGCCGAATAACCCATGACAAGTACGTGGGCCATACTGAAAGCAACATCGTCATATAATTGTCATCGCTGCTGTCTTTTACCTACATTCTTGGACGATTGGGCGGTACCGGACGGAATGCAAGCAAACACCGGATTTGATGCAACTCGAGGTGGCCCGCCGCGTGGCAGAGGTGATGCAAGTAATTGCAGACATGAGCACGCACACGAACAAGCAGTCGTTGTCGTGCCTTCATCGTCCCTCCGTCGTCGCCATTCCATCATTTGTGATGCCATCGTCATTTTATCATTCCTTATTTCGTAGCAAGTCCACTGTCGTGACCACATTGTCATCATTCATCTCTCGTGACGCCATCGTCGCCATTCTGTTGCAATTGTGTCGCCGTAATTCCACCTTCGTCATCCCTTTCTTTCCATGCCGTCGTCGACACACCGTTGTTGACACGCCTTCATCATCGTACCGTCGTCGGCAACCCAGCATTTTCGTACCACTGTCGTCACGCATTGTCTTAATACCACTCTAATCTTTTTAGCGTGGTCACCTTTTTGTAGTAATGCCATCGTCGCCGTTAGAGCTACGTCATTTACATCGTCACGCACCGCCATCATAACATCGGCACTATTCCAGCACTGGTATCACGTTGTCGTCATGCCTTCGTGTGCGTCGAAATATCGTCTGCACGTCATCGCTGCGTCTTCGTCATTTCGTCGTCGTCACGCTATTGGTATCACTCCACTGTCATCATGCCGTCGTGGAAAGCTCCATTGACGTCATTTTGTCATAGTGATTTCTGCTTCCATCATGCCATCGTGGTCATTCCAACATTGTCAATTCACAGTGGTCGTAGAAACATAACCATACGATTGTAAACATTTATTTTATTACTCTTCATTAAATTAACTTTATCGATTTACCTATAACATCGGTGCTGACTGTACTCCAAAAAAGAAGGTTCTTAATTCGCTTTATTTATTCAAATACATACATTTGCACCGGTGCAACTTGTGCTTATAAAAGCTATGACAGCTAATATACTGAACTGGGTGAGTTGGAATTGAGAATCCGTGTTAGCCAACCAGCACAAAAATTTGCATTCACGCAAGAACAAAAGTGGCACTCTGTCTACGTATTTCCCTCATTACAATGTGGATTTCGGTGCTGGTCAATTAACATGGTCATGGCGATAATCGCGTATGTCAGGACTGTCAATAAAGTTTTTCCATCGATCCATCCATGGCAATAAGTACTCATAAGGTCCTTCATAGAAATATGCCGTGTGTTTATAGTATAGTATTGCGCGATGCCTTGTTACCCTTTATTGTTTCTTACTATCTGTGTAAGGCTGTTTATTACGCGCAACGTAATGTTTCTGTCATACCCATCAGGTACCAATACTCGAACTGTGTTATAGATGCTAATGAACTGTGTGACAAAGAGGTACTCCTCTTTCTCTTCATTTTTCTTTCGCATACATGTTTTAAAACGCTTTTAGAAGATAAGCGCCATAATTATCTCTTGACAACAGAGGCACCGCCTTTTTTTAAAGAAAAAAGAATTCTCGTCTAACAATTCTGCAGCAAATGCCACTATAAAGGCGCTAGCATTTTATTTTATTTGAAATACCTTGCAGGCCCTTAGGGCATTGTGTAAGGGGTGCGTCAAAATCCCAACAGTGAATATACAATAAGAACGACAAGGAACGTATTATACATGATAAATAAAATTTGAGCACGTAATCACAATACAGAAAAGAAGAGCAATCAACGCGGAAATGACAATAGATATGACACATAGGTGAAGTCACACGATGAAACAAGAAAGCGCATGGCGCATGGATCAGTGCGCAAACCATCAAGCGAGATAAAGCACAATGTACGGCGTCAAAAAAATATAAACAATAAAAACTAGATGATTAACAGTAAATCAGTAAAAGAAAACCAAGCTATGAACCTAGACATGTTAAATGATGGCTACAGTGAAATGTGTAATGAGGTGGCGATTGAATGGGGGGGGGGGGTCGTCAGGATTCGACGTAAAAGCGATGTTATCTGGCAGGTTATTGCATAATTTGATGGCTTGTATAAGTGCTGATGAATTGAAAGCTAAAGTGTCCTCATGTATCCGTGTAAAACTCAAATGATTGCGCAATCTGCTGGACGTGCGGGAAGGGACATCGAGGTGAAATGAGCATTATCTATTGGAGTGTAGATGTTTGGTTCATGATGTGACTCTCCATTGTAGTCTCATGGACCACCGCCTTAAGGTAGTAAATTAAACTACAGGTATCATTACTAACGCTATAACTGCTCTTGTACTGTTGCATTATATAACTTTTTGTACTTTATTACTCTCCTTGATGTTATACTACTGCACCATTCTGCTTTTTGTTCTGCACTGTTTTTTTTCCTTCCAGGGAAATGCAGGCATTGATATTAGACCGGAAATTCATGATTATACTAAAATATTTCACCTTGGCCGATGGTGTACCTAATTTCATTGTATATAGCATATTTTGAGCGTGTACTGCTCCCCTTACACAACGCCTCCCACGAGGACTGTAAGGTATTCCTCAATAAATAAATAAATAAATAAATAAATAAATAAATAAATAAATAAATAAATAAATAAATAAATAAATAAATAAAATTAGAGTCATTCCACTCTGTGAAGGCAGATGACCGACGGAGCTATATGCATGGGGATAAATATGTTCACAATTGATGTGTCGATTGAAAATGAAAGACACATACGACAACGAATATAGTTTTATGCCAATTTTTTTTTCTTTCATTCGATAGGGTACTCAATGCTTTTCTTTATTTTTAACCTGCTCTTGTTCACTTTTTTGTATTTACAATTTGGTCACCAAGGTGACTATCGCTTTAGGATCACGACGATATACGGCCAGTGGCTCTGTGGCGACACTGGAAAGGTTGCTGGCCAATGTGAAACCTACATACGAGCGATGACACGTCATGGGCACACTGATGTTTGTGTAATATTGAATGCCAAACTTTTCCAGGAGAAAGGCCACGAACCACTTTCCATCTAACCGAGACACGTCTATTTTGAAATCACCCACAATTACGATGGAGTGGAGTCGGTAGGGGTCATCCAAACAAAAGTGCATACGCTTGATGTTTGCAGCACGATCTTCCTCTGTATTACTCACCATCCGCAATCGCCGCATATGCCTCCTTTCTGTTCATGACGGTGTTCTTCGTAGGCGCACTGTTCTTCTGCAGTCCTTACAGCACGCAGCCTACCCATTGCGCGGGTGGAAGCGAACTGAGATAAGATTACGTAGTTTGTCAATAAAGCCCATGACTTCGAACCGCAGTCCATACTGAATAATGTGAATTGCGGTTTTACTTTTTTTATTGCGATATTTTTGTCACAGTACGTTCTGACAGTTCTCCCGATTAAAGAAGGAAAGGGACGCCATCCGCTTATTGCAGGCTTCTGTGATCCCCCGGATAATTTACGGGGCGGCATTCCTTAACCTCTCGAAGTCGGAAATTGAAAAGTTGAAGACACTGATCAGGAAGGCCTACAAGACGGCACTGGGGCTGCCAAACTCCACGCCAACGGCAAAGCTCATGCCTCTAGGAGTACATAATACCCTCAAAGAGATGCGGGAAGCACAATGCCTCTCATAACTCAATAGGCTCGCGCTCACAAAACCAGGTAGAGATCTGCTCGTAAAGATCCATATTAATCTGCCCTGTACGATAGACCAAAGGGAAGAGGTACCACGGGATGTCATCATCATCAGCCTGGTTACGCCCACTGCAGGGCAAAGACCTCTCCCATACTTCTCCAACAACCCCGGTCGTGTACTAACTGTGGCCATGCCGTGCCTGCAAACTTCTTAATCTCATCCGCCCACCTAACTTTCTGCCGCCCCTGCTACGCTTCCCTTGCCTTGGAATCCAGTCCGTAACCCTTAATGACCATAAGTTATTTTCCCTCCTCATTACATGTCCTGCCCATGCCCATTTCTTTTTCTTGATTTCGACTAAGATGTCATTAACTCGCGTTTGTTCCCTCACCCAATCTGCTATTTTCTTATCCCTTAACGTTACACCTATCATTCTTCTTTCCATAGCTCGTTGCGTCGTCCTCAATTTGAGTAGAACCCTTTTCGTAAGCCTCCAGGTTTCGAAAAGGGTTCTACTCAAATTGAGGACGACGCAACGGGATGTGAGGAGACGCATCAACGTGTACTCCATTCCGCGGAACATGCATCCCACATATAACACCGAAAGGAGAAAAGCAAGTGGAGAAGCCCTGCAGAAAAAATGGGACGAGCAACCTAACACCCTTTACGTGGACGCCGCAGGGCCAAGGAATGGAGTGATGACTATTGTGGTCTCAGAACCTTCAGGATAGATGGTAAACTGCGCCTCGATGAAAACATCCAACCCCACTCACGCAGAAGAAGCAGCTATTACATTAGCTGTAGCAGCTAACCCCAACGCCAATGTGCTCACTGACTCCCAGAACGCCTGTCGCAACTTCAATAATGGATTAATTCACAGGTCAGGGTTGCCATTGCTGATTAAGCATCCACTCAGTCAAGCCTCAGTCATCTGGTTTCCCGGTCACCTGGAACTACCAGGAGGAAACGAAGCCGCTCACAGGCATGCGCGAGCTCTTCTATACCGGGCGTCTCCCCCTGATGTCCTTTAAGGGTGCTGCGACCTAACTGCTTTAGCAGTGCATGCTGACAATCTCACACCATACAGAACAGCCAGGAAGGAGTACCCAACGCCACATAAATCCCTCAATACCCAACGCCAGCTAAGTTACACCAGTGGTACCCTACACTATACTCCCCGCAATACCCACACTGTGGAGAGGTAGCCAACCTCTGCCACATGGTGTGGGCTTGCCAATCTAATCCCATAGTTGACCCCATTCCAAATCCCTCAGAAAGCAGTGGGAGGCTATTCTGCTCAGCGATGATCCTGAACGTCAGCACTGGCTGGTGGGGAGAGCCAGCGCAGCAGCAATAACCAATGGACTACCGGACTAGGCAGCCCACGCACGAGTTCTACGAATATTCTGCAAATAAAGATGTTTTCGATCAATCAATCAATCGCGATTAAACGCAGCTGGTGCACACCCGGCGATACGTTTTTGTTTTATGCTTTAGCTATTTTTGCTCTGGGGTGGCCACCATTATTTTTGTCTACGCACACAAACCGCCGCAACGTAGCGTATAACAGTTCCACTGTAATAAATAAATAAATAAATAAATAAATAAATAAATAAACAAACTGACGTGGCCTTTTTCTGAACAATGTACAGCGACGGAAAACAAGGTTAGAAGGGCCGTTTTTTCACATACCAGTATCAGGCTGGGCTGGTTGCTTACATATGCAGGAGGGCTATCCATCTTCAGCTAGATTGTCTAGCCAGCTGACAGCGTATATTGTGTATGCACATTCTTTATGTAAGCACTGAAAAAACTACTGCGTACTTCCAGAAAAAACTGCGGCTGATTATCTTGGTTCTTCTTTAACGTTCAGTATTTGCGCCGAAAACTTCTCATCCGCACCATCTTTACTGAAACTAATTCTCTACAAACCATTAGTTCGCTCCAAACTGGAATACGCATGCGCCATTTGGGACCCGGCTAACATTACACTCATAAACAGCATAGAAGCCATTCAAAATCGTGCAGCGCGTTTCATCTTATCAAACTACTCCCGACATGCTAGCGTTACCTCAATGAAGACAACACTTAACTTGCCAGAACTTTCTTTCCGTCGTAGATGCTTCCGCCTTTCGCTATTCCATAAAATCTACCACCACAACCCTTTGTTGAAAGAACAGCTTATCACCCAACCGTCATACATATCATCTCGCTCTGACCATAGTTTCAAAGTTGGTGTGCCGTCTTCACGTACTAAACTTTGTAGTAATGCATTCATCCCTAGCACAAGCAAAGATTGGAACCACCTTCCCGCCACCGTTGCAGCCATCCTGGATACCGACACCTTCAAAACCAGCATTCATGAAACGCCACGTTGAATCTGTCTTTGTCTATTGCACAAATGTTTTGTTATGTTCACCCACTCCTTTCTGTAATGCCTTCGGGCCCTGAAAGTATCTTAAATAAATAAATAAATAAATAAATAAATAAATAAATAAATAATTCCTTCCAACATACTGCTTTCAAGAAAATAACTCTCCGCGCCACAGACTTAATTTGAATATGAAAAGTTACTCTCAACTGCATATAGTCGGAGATAAAGTTTAGTCACACTGCACTATGCCTGCTGCCGCAACAGAAGCGCCGCTAGTATGACTCGCTTTCCTCAACTATCTTTGTCAAGTGGTTACAAATTGAAGAAAGTGCGCCGAAAATCTTTCGAATAACGACTGCTAAAAGGCCTGTTTTTATTAGGAAATGTTCATCAGCCAGACAAAATAAATCATCAACATCATCCTATCTTTACGTAAACTGCCCGACGAAGGCTTCTGCCAGCGATTTCCAATTACCCTTGTCTTGCCCAAGGTGATTGCAATTTTCGACTGAATTTCCTAATTTCATCACTCCAGCTCATTTTCTGCCGTCCTCGTCTACGCTTCTCTTCCCTTGGCACCCATTCTGTAACTCTAATAGTTCACCAGTTATCTACCTTTGTCATTACATGGCCCAGCCCAGCTTTATTTCTTTCTCTTAATAGCAGCTAGAATATCGGCTGTCCCCGTTTGCTTTCTGATCCACACCACTCCCTTCCTGTCTCCTAACGTTACGCGTCAAGTTTTTCGTTTCATCGCTCATTGTGCGCTCCAGAACTAGTTTTGAAGCCTCTTTATTAACCTCCAAATTTCTGCATCATGCGGTAGTGCCGGTACAATGGAATGATCGAACATTTTTCTTTGCAAGAACAATAGTACGCTCCCCGTCGGAATTTGTTAATAGCTGCCGTATGCACCGCAATCCATTTTTATTCTTCTGTGAATTTTCTTCTCATGATCAGCGTCTCCTGCGAGTAATTGACCTATACCTAAATGTACTCCTGCACGTATTCTGGAGGTTGACTGGCGATCATGAATTCTTGTTGCCTTGTCAGGCTATTCAATATTACCTTTGGCTTCTGCATATTATTCCTCCTCCGCCGTGGGTGTTTAGTGGCTATGGTGTCGGGCTGCTAAGCACGAGTTTGCGAAATCGAATCCTGGCCACGGCGACTGCATTTCAATGGGCTCGACATGCGAAAATACCCATGTACTTAGATTTATGTGCACGTCAATGAACCCCAGGTAGTCCAAATTATTTCGGAGGTCCCCTCTACAGCATGCCTCTTAATGAGATCCTGGTTTTTGCACGTAAAACCCCACAATTTATTTTCTAATTTTTGTATTGATTTTCACCACAGTCTTATTCAATTAATTAAGGTCGTCAGTCAAGATAAGGTCCTGAGTCAGATACTGCTCTCGTCAGTTTTTCCTTTCTCTCCCTTTACCTATGCTCTCTGCGCAGAGGTACCGAGCCCAATAGACTTAAGAGTAACGTGAAGAGCATGAGTTTGATGTCTTTAACAAAAGGCGCATGCAAACAAATTTTAATTACGCTTCGTCAGTTGATACTATTCATCGTGTGCTTTATGTTGTTGACCTTGGGGTTTACGTAAATACAAGGTTGGATTTTCCCCAGCATGCATCCTGTATAGTCAGTCTAGCCATGAGGCGCTAAGGCTTAATTTCTAGACTTATGGAAAAGTTCCGGCGTCCAAAATGTTTCAATAAGTTGTTCAGCATATTAGTCAGACCGCGATTAGAGTTTGCTTCTGCTTCGTGCAATTCTATTAGTACCCATCCAAGTAACCTAATAGAAGCCACCTAACGTCAATTTGTTCGCACTTATTACGAGTGATGCATTAGACGACGCCGATACTTTGACTACTCAAGCTTGTTAGTTCACTTAAGCCTGTTCTTTTTTTTTCCGTGACAGGAGACTCACCCTCAGGTTCTTGCGACCGGTGGCGCGTTAGCTGATTGATTGTCATGTCTTACTGGCATAGTTGAAGTTTCGGGTTCCGTAACTGGAAAGCAGCGGGCGTTCTCACATCCTTTACCCTAATCTCTTTCTAGGTTGCTTCATGACACGGCTGCAAAACGTTCACAATGCCAGTTCATTTGACATAGCTGTTTTCAATTAAGTGCCTGTGTAGAGTTGGTCGACGAGTTGCATGACACAAGTGAGTTTAGCAGGTACATGTTATTCTTCAAGGGCCGCATTCACAAAAGTTCTTACGCAAACAGCGTTCGCGCCAGCCAATAGTGATGTAGCACATATTAGCGATGGCGATCGACAAATCAAAAACAGCCCTTACGAAGGAAAAGCTTTGTGAATTTGGACCCAGTTTCTTATACTTCAATTTCTTCGCCTTGTATATTTACTTTAACATGCGATATTGGTCGAAGGGCTGTTCCGTGTTCATATTTTATTATGTCCATGCTCTTGTGTGTGTTAGTGACCTATCTGCAATGGCTTAAAGCTGTAATAAAAAATAAAAGAATAAACACGTAGCCAATAGCCTGTACATATGTTCTCTCTTTCTCTCTCTTAGTCATCTGAAGCACATAAACTCTTGTCCCACAGCGTATGCTGCCAGAATTATTATAAGTTAGGCAAGCACTTTCTGGTCTGAAATGAAATGTGGATGAGCCCGTAATCGTTAAGGACGTTCGGGGCAGATTGTAAAGCTGTAGCACAGTTATTTGTATATAACGCACATGTGTAATGTAAAACCACGTAACAGAGGTAGCGTTACGGCAATAGATAGGGTTTCATGTCTGTATAATGTTACTGCAAAACAATTTGAAACTGCAGTCATACGACCACCAAGTGAATCATATAACAAGATTCTTACTGCTACACGAAACAGTTTCGTTACAGAAGGCGGCCGTATAACTTTGTTTAATTGATGGGCTAAAATATATTGTGTGCTGGCTTCACGACGCTCCTGTACAACAAAGTGTGTTTAAGATGCAGCGAATACCTTTCAATAGGTTTATTTTTTTTTCCGAATAGATAAATGTCTACATTGCAGCATGGGTGCGGCATGATATATAGGGCATTTCTACAGAGGCTTCCTTATGGGCAAATAATTTCTGACCTTCTAAGCAACCATTTCTGATAATTGTGTACCAAAAACTAAGGAATTTATGTACATCAGGCAAGCTCACGCTTATTGATGTCATGTAGAAAAAGACAATATTAAAATTTGCCTCAATGTAGTCTTACTTTTTTTAATGCAAGGGTAAATGCCTCAGGGCATACAGGGGTATGGTTTGGGGGTGAATAAGGTTATATAAATGAATATAAAAAAATTTGCTGATCTAATGAAGTCCAAGAGGGATCGATAATGTGGTCCCTGCGTCCAAGCAGCGTAATCGCTCGGATTATGCGGCGAAAGTCCCGCTGCTGCCAGGTGCGGGAGCCTCGTCAGTTCCAGTGCAGGGCAAACCCACAGCAGGTGGTGGATGTCGGCTTCAGCATTTCGAGACTTCCAAAGTGGACACCCGGCTACAACGGGCGAAAGTGCGGCCACTTCTGAGTCACGGCAGGACTGAGGGCAACCCCGACCCGGATCCTCCGAAGCGCAACCTCCTCTGCACGGGTAAGACCGCGGGGCAGGTTTACCGCACACGGAGGTATAAGAGCACGTGTGCGGCGCCGGAGGTGCTTCTTTCTTGTTAAAAGGAGGGTGGCATCATCTAGGTGAAAGAGCTGAGGCCGCGACGCTGGAGAGGTCGCTAGATGGGTCGCAGAATCCGCACGGCTTTGGAAACTTAGAAGGTCGCGTGGGATCCACTCGATTGATATTGGCAGCGAGATGCGTGCCGCCAGAAGATGAATCTGTTGACATATTTGAGGGCTGCGACTGACACGTCGCAGAACCCACGTCACTTGGAGAGCGTCAGTGCGGATGATGATGCGGGCCGTGGGGACCATGGAAAAGGCGGCGACAGAGCACCACGCTTCTCGAACAGCAAGGAGCTTAGCACAAAAGGAGGAAGCGGGCTCTTGGAGTTGAAACTGGGTCGTCTTATTAAGGGCAGGTGCGCAAGGGCAATAAATTGCAGTGGTCATTTCACAGCCCTGAATGCTTGCATCAACCTAAACCACGATGGAGCCAAGCGACATGTGGGCATCTCGAGCTATAATTCGGTCACGAAGCGACGCCGCAGCGTGAGTTGATGTCGGGCGACATATATCAGTTGGCTTGTTATCGCTCAGCTGTACAATACACCAGGAAGGAAGAACTGGCGATGGTGATGGTAGAAGCGAGTTCGAGAAAGCGTAAGTCCTGAGAGCACACGTTGCGTGTGAAAGGCTGGCCTTAAGCCTACGAGCATCACGTCGCTGCTGCGCCAGCTCATCTAGTGTCTTCAGCTGTGCATTTTCTTGGAGAGCCACGATCGGGGTGATGCGGGAAAGGCAAGTGATGACCCTCATTGACTCGCGGTTAACAGCCTCAAGGCGATCCCATTGTGCCCTCACCAAATGCTGGAATTGGGCTTGATAAACAAGGCGTGGTTGCAATACCGCCCGCACCAGCTCTCACGCAACATATGAGCGGGCGCCGCCCGTTTTAGGAGCAATGCGCCTAATCAGACCCAACGTCTGAATCGCCTGCTTTTTAGCGCGGGCGAGCCAAGCAGTTCCGGTTGCCGACTCGCGGACCGTCAGTCCCAGAATATTTAAAGCTGAACATTGTTGAACTTCGGTCGGCCTTAGGCTTTCCGTCACCAAATCTGCTTACATGTCAGTCGCCAATCGCTGGGGCCGGCGTAAACTCTCTGCAACACCCACTCGTCTTCATCTATCCGGAACCCCACTTCAACAATGTAGTGTTATTGAGATAACTACAGTGAGGAAACGAAGAGAGCTACATGTATGGCAAATTTTTTTTGGCGCCACCTAAACCAACGCACCTGTGCCTACGCAAAAAAAAAAAACAAGAGCTAGAACATTTCTTCGGATAGCGTTTTCATCAAATTCTATTTTGGCTCGACCTACAAAAGCGTAAATCAGTGACCGCATTAACGGGACTCAATTCGTTCTTTTCGCATGGCTTTTTGGAATGGGCTGAATGATTGGCTCGTTCGAACAATCCCGACGTCTCGAAATACTCGTGTGCTTCCAAACAGAGCCAGATCAGCCTACACAGACCACCCTACCGGATGTCTTAATAGCATCTAGAACGCAGGAAACTACGTCTGGCCTAGTTTCCTGCGCATTATTTGTACAGCGTTCCAGTATCCTTCACTTTCCTTCCAGAAGTTTTCTCCAAGAACATACCCACTTATCCTGAGAAACACGTGCCATAAGATGCATTGATATAGCATTTCATCGCTGGAATTTACGATTCTTTTAAATGTACCAAGTGCTGGCATAGCATTACAGTCATAGATTATTACATTCTGAAGGGCAGTAATTGGCACCATTGTTAGGGGCTACTATGCAAAGCGTGGGCTCAAGTTGGTGACGAGGAAGGAAAGGCAGATTTCATAAATGCTTCAGCGTACATTTAAGTAACCCAATAGGTTTAGTCAGATTTCATTATTGAGCCCAATTTCACACACATCAGCAATTTTCTACTATGGAGTGACCATGCCACAGGACTCCTGTATAAAGAACATGGAATTCCATTTGGTATATTATATTGTCATAGAATGTCGATACCATACTCCGCCAAAATATGGCAATTATTTCATTTCAATGCCACTCCTTTTCGCGTTTCATCCATGGTTCCATCAGCTTACCGCCCACGCTTTCACCGAGATCTAACGGCAGTATTTACGTAGTCTATGAGCTGATTATGCAGGCTTCAAAATAGAATGTGACCGCACGTCGTGCTAGTCCGTGTACCTCAAAGCCAATGTGATTCCAAAAGACCATTTCATAAATGCCGCAAATACCAATTTAAAATGAAACGCACATAACAAGAGCCAACTAATTTTGAATTCCCGCATTTTCTGCTGATTATGCCGACGTAATAACTCTGCTGATTATGCCGACGTAATACATAGAGAGGTATATCCAAAGATCACATTAACTGATCGACCGCTACATCCTGTAAAATACGGAAGACGGCATGTCAAAATTGCAGATAATCTCGATTTACAGAGACTCTCTCAAACGGGTTGCTGTAGTGGGAATAACTACACAAACGTGCGTTGCTTTGTCGAATTGAAGTGCACACTTTGTGTTTGCTGACGTCTTCTGGACGAGCTGAAGACAACCAATAGCCATCTATCAACGTCAGACCCGGCTGTGCGCGCACATCCGTTGAAGAGCTTCTCGAACTTTAGGAAACGCAATTCGACAGAAGATCGTATGCCAGATACGAAGCGCCGTCGAATACTCCCCGCTGAGGGATGAGCTCTAGCGATAGCCATCTTAGGAATACGCCAAAGCTCACTGCAGGAGCGGCAATCAGTGTACTGATTCGAAATTCGGGCGAAAAACAGCTTTTTTACTGCCCAAGGTATTCTCGTCGGCCATCAAACATGACTGTCAACTCTTTAATGACATTTACTTTTTTGGGGAGGGCGCCTTTAACCCCTCTGCTCGCTCATGCTCAATACCCCACGAGTTACCGCGCCTTGGGTTACCGAACTCTCATAAAAGAGTGTGAGCGCCTGCAGATGAAAACATATCAGCCAACTGAGAGAATCGTTACATCTCTCGACCGAGGTCATAACGACCTCGGTGGCCCCACGAAGGCGCTCAAACTCCTGTAACTCCTCTCAGTGTTAATGCATGTTCTCACGCCGCTTTAGGAGAGGGAAAGCCTGAACCATGACCTCTGGCTCGGTGCACACCTTGCCAACAGGGGACGTCCTATATAAGGTTGCTAAGGCCTCAGCGCTGTCACTCGAAGCAACATCCTCGAGAGAAGGCAGCAGAAACTCCGTGCACAATGATTGCTGTAAGTATGTTTTCAATTTATTTGCGAAAACGTACGGAAAAAAAGGAAAACATTTCAAATTACTTTCGTTCCCACTGCAGTGACATTGCGATAATATAGTGCAGAAGCTATGCATTCATTCAAGGATTTTAATACCAGAAAGCTGTGTATTCATTAAGACTATTATTTGCGAGATACGTCTGTCTATTAACACTTTCTTCTACACCCTTACAGTACAATGCCACATCATTGGATGAACGAATAGAATTGTACACTGAGAAGTCTGTATAAAGTGTACGTCTAAGCTTAAAGGGAAAATATGTGTTTGATCTGCGCATTCTTTAATATTTACCGAGAATCTTACCAAGATGTTGAGAGCTAATGCAATCATTCGCCTCTTTGTTCCACTAATCAGCTCATATATCGCCATGCATACAATCCAATATGCTGTGATACTTATAAGAAATGCTACAAATTACCGCAATCGCATTCAACTTTGACTCAAGCGCCGCATCTTTTAGTGCGGTTTTTTTTAGAGAATCGCTTCCCGCTTTCATTGCATAGTCCCCATTACTTGCGCATGCGCATCCTACTTTTGCAGCTGAGAGAGAAAAGCGGAGACATAAGTGCTACTGTTTGCAGTCGTACACAGACCAAAAAAACGTGCCTTCACAGTACCAACGTATAGTAAGAATATGCGGCAGTCCCTGTGCATGGCCTCTATACACTCTTTGAATTCGTGCTATATTCAAGCCCTCTTCAATTAACGCGCAACAGACCTTTATATTATATATGTTTTCATTACTCTTTACCGGGCAACTTTTTCCTTACTTATTATTTACCAGTAACCTTGTATCGTCAACCTTGTATACATATTCCACGCGCGCTTTGCACGCAGATCTACGTCTCGGTCCTTGTGGCGCTGGCCACCATCGCCTCAGCAGGGTTCGTACCAGCGGGCGGCTACCAAGCAGTGCCCGCATACGCCAATGTCTACGGGGCGCCCACGACTTATGTTGCGGCCGCTCCAGCTGTGTCCACGGTCCACCATACACCGGCCGTGTCCAAAGCCACCAGGGTAACCAGCTACCGCACCAACTATCCCGGAGTGCCCCACACCGTGGCCAAGGTGTCCACCTACACGCCTGCCGCAACGGCTGTCCACAGCGTACACGCTTCCGTGCCAACCACGGTGGGCGGCGTTGTCCACCCGGTTCCTGCCTATGGATACGGTCACTACCCCGCACGGTACAGCTACGGACATCCGTACGGCTACCGCCCACTGGGTTACGGCTACGCGCATGGCCTCGTGCCACACGGGTTCAACTACGGCTACGGACTGAACCCTTTCGGCTATGTCACCCCTGTCAAGAAATGTACGTACACACATTTTTATTGTTTTCTGAAAGTCAAAAATGGGCCCACTGGCCTAGTTACCGAAGTAGGGCGTCCTTCACGTATTTTGTGACGGAGCGGCACTGAAGTAAAATCCTCAACTCGACCATGACTTACGTCAACGTTAACAAGCTAGCGATTCAAACAAATTTCATGCATGCATTTAAATCTCACTAGGTTCTTCCCCGAGCTAGCTGGAATTATTGCACGATTTAAAGCTTAAGAGGACTGATTCGACGGGCTTGCATGAAAAGCCACGTATACTGTTCATGAACATTGACATTCTCACTATGAGAATGGCCGAATGACAAATTTTTCGTATACATTTTTTTCCAGGAAACGCCGTCATGGTCACAATTCCTAAAGCCACTCTGCGTAGACGATGGACAGTCCTAGAAAAATAAAATGGATCGTCAGACCCTGTTTCTGCAAGCTTGGCTACTACGCAACTGTTATTTTCTGCAATAAACGGTTGCTTACTGATATCCTGGTTTCAATTTTAGCAGCTCAGGGGACATGTGCATACTGCTAACGGCCGCCACCACTACTCATAGTACGGGCTACAATGTAAGTGGTTATCATTAATCTTTAGCAAGCACAATATTCCCAAATATAGGAACTGAACATATCAGAATAAATTTTATCCAGAACGCCGACGAATGTTTCGTGTTGTTTCACGTACAAGTAGGTGCCAGAGCGACTTTTATACACGTCTGAAACAGCCACTAGCACAGTGCTGTAAAGGCCAGTACTGTAAAGCGCCCGTTTGCGTTGCTCGTGTACCAACCACCATGCTCATATCGTTGTCCGTACACCTGTGTATTGCTCTCGCATAAGTGAGACACAGACACACGCACACGAACATTAGTGGTACACGCAACGTAACGTTCCCCATCAATTCATCACTCTCGTATTGCACAAAACGCTGAAGAAATTAAACATCCGCCGGGAACATCACAGCTATTTTTACGACCAATCAAACAAAAACAGCACACAAAGCTTCGATTACATCGATTCCCAAAGTGCGTGACATCCGTATGATGTTTTCTGCATATAACTAACAAAATGCCTCTTTTATGGTTGCAAGTTTAAACAAGGGGCCTAGTTTTCTTCGTGGTGGCCGGTAGCGCGAGGTAAATGGGGAAACAGTAACAACGGTTCCGCTTCGCGTGGAACAACCACGCTTATGCTTCGTTGATCCCCCTGTCCCCGTTAATATTGCGCTACCCGGCACCATGAATTCGTAAGAAGTGGCCCTATAAATTAGCCTGTTAAGTTGTATTTCTAGTTCAATTCTCCAAGTACACGCAACTACGGACCTATTATGATGCAACTACGGACTTTCTTTGGCACACCACAAAAATAAGAAAAAGAGGGTTCAGAAATTATTTGCAACGCTCCTAATTAGGCCGGTAACATGAAAATTTCGCCACAAAATTTCCCCTATTTTCACTGAACTTGAATCTTGCAGTGTTGTTTTATTACACTGGCAAACATTACCAATGACAGCGGTATAACACTGTGGAACACAAGAATAAGTAACCTTCTACAAAGCCTATTTTTCCCTACACAGTTCGAACATTTATTGTTTTGCCACTAGTAACAAGCTTCATTGTTAAATGAAACATAAATGCAGTAACTTGCGTAGTTCACACCGAGGCACCTTGGGGAAAACAACTAAATACTTGTCGTAAAACATGAAAATTGAAAGAATACCAAATTGCGTCACAATTTTGAATGCAAATAATTCAGGTATGCAATAAAGGTTTCAGTACACGTCGCACACACAGTGGTCCCCATTTACGGCATATATGAAATCTCTGCCGCTTTGTATCCTCCCGGTAAAGGGGCAGACGTTTCTAAGCGTTTTTAAACGAGGGTGTAACAATTTTCATTTACCGAACAATTGACACTTACTCTTCAAATATTTTTTGCAAATTGTCCCAGCCAATTGCCCCCGTTTGCTTAAAATATAAACCTTGTAAATAATGTACTGTAACAAAAAATCATACAACTGGAACGTAATGTTTCTGAGCTGCTTCTATGGTCACATTAAAATTCACCCTCTATCCTTCCAGTGCAAGGTGCCTTTAATTATAGATCACCTATACAAACGTGAGAAATTGCGAGACAAACATTTTATTCATGCAATCAGTATGGCATCATTCTTTTCACTTCCAGAGAACATAAGTGAACATCATGCACTGTGTCAATGTCGCCTTTTCCCATTGACACATGTGATGAGAGAAGCCGTTGGTTTGAGCCATTTGAATTGCATCTGCAAAAAAGAAACAAGTAGAGGGCATCAGTTAGTTATGCGTAGGCAGAAGTATGACGAAGATGCTGATTTGGCTGATAGCTTCTATGTGAAGCATGCGTATGAGTTTTATGAGTCGCAGTAGCTGTTATAAGTTCACCAAAGCATGAATTCATTTTTTTTTTTCATGAATGTAAATAAAACGAAGATGAATAAATCGTAGCAGTGCCTACGCAAAAAGATAGCTCAAGCACTCCAATATTTATTGTTTCAGAACATGGACATCAAAGTGTTTCCAGACAATTAAATAAAGCAACTAAATGAAATGATTTACAGGTTTTTAGCTCTGATGCTAAGCCATAAACTTTGGTATATAAAAAGCAGACTCACATTTCTTCATGTTTTAAGAATAGCAGTAGTCTTCTAATCTAGGGCCGTGATGAAGATCCTATGCGGTGACCCCGTACACGTAACGCACTGCATGCGGGTGGTAGTCGTAGCGGTGGCCGTAGCTATAGCGAGCTGGGTAGTAGCCGTAGCTGTAGGCTGGAACGTGGTGGACAAGACCGGTCACCGCTGTGGGAACCGAAGCGTGGACGGTGTGGACGGCCGTGGCCGCGGGCGTGTAGGTGGACACCTTGGCTAATGTGTGTGGCACCCCAGGGTGGGTTGACTGGTAGCTGACCACCCGGCTAGCCTTGGAAACGGCAGGAGTGTGGTGGACGGTGGTGGACAGGGCCGGCACCGAGACCACGGGTGCAGTGTAGACCTTTGTGACTGCAGGCACTGCGGGCACCGCTACGAATCCACCGAATGCACCACTGGCGAGGGCCAGAACGATGCAGGAATAGAACTGCGAGAGGGAAAATTGAACAGTATTCTTCGTATAAAATATTGTTTTGCACTGTATGTATGCTCAGAAACGACTAAAAAAAGCAGTTGTCCCACAAAAGCAGCACGCCTTGAATCGTAGCGCCATTGAAGATACGTCGATGCACATTTTTCCACTAACATGATCGTGTGAAGTGAGGGGAGACAGGAAAATCTGTAGAGCCGTTTATGTGAATCTCAGACGCGGAGCCAATATTAGAAAGCTGTGTTTCCAAAAGGCTTGAAACATTTGTACGTCACTAGTGAGGTTAAAATGGACGAGCTGCACTGAGAGAGAATACGCACATGCATTGAACCAATATGAAGCGTCCACACTCACAACTATTAAGAAGAATTCCTTAATACAAAAATATTCAAACTGCAATAGGAGCACTTTCGTTCCCTGCAACGCATGAGGGATATTTCTCCGTCTCGACCCTGACACGACGGCTTTCTCGAATGCTTGACACTGCTTTCGCATAAATATGATGACTGGTCAATAGGATAAGTCGGATTAGCCTGGTCATGGGGTGGTTCATGATAAAATGGTAGAATATACTTAGTAAATGCATTCAAAATCGCAACATTGTGCAGTCTGAACACTGACCTTACCTTTTTAACAATTATACTTTCCAGCATCACAAAATGACACAGTTTCGAGTAGGTCAGCTTACGCTAAGAATCTGCTTTATTTGTTTTTGAATGTTGTACTGGATATGAACTGAAAAATTCTGCGCGACGAAAGTGGGGACAGTAAGTGCGCACGTGCTCCCGGAAATATTTGATTTCAAGCTATGAGGAATTTCCATTTCCATTTATTTACACCCCCTTTAGCAGACGTTTTACGCACGCTGCGGAAAAGAAAGCGAACAATAGCGGTACCAGAAAAGTCAGTTATAATAACCATATCATGAAGCAATAATACACTGTCTAGCAAGAAGCCTAATATCTATTACTCCTCCTTCAAGAATTTATCAACATGTCCGGATACTGTTAAATAAAGCCCTATGGACGAAAAGAGAGCAGAACAGAGATCGTCTACAGGGTGTTTTTGCTAAGTACACTTGAAAACATACTTACGGTGATCATTGTCGGTTCGTGGAGATGTTGCTTGCGAAAGGCTGCACAGACTGACTGCTAAGGCACCACCAATTCCTTAAATACTCCACCTTATCGAGGTGTTCGTCGCAGTACTGTCTTCCCTTTCCCTCTTTCGCATGTTTTCTTCAGAAAAAATGAGGGGTCACTACCTATAATTTGCAAAATTAGCTCAAACACGTCATAATCGTAGATTGACCTTTGTACCAGGCATCTAGCACGCGTGGCGCTGGTCCTGGCTGTCATTGATTTTCCTGCACTGCTATCGACTACAAATCGAAGATCAGATCGAAGTAACGTATGATTTTTTTTTCCGTACGCGAATGGCCACACCTGAGCGCCGTGGTGAGGACAAACACACACGGCAGTTTAACTGAGTCATAGGGACTATGAACTACGTTCTGTACTATGAAGTGGAGCTTAAAAAAGCACTCAAATGGCGCCGCGCTAATTTCTTTTGACGATCGCAGTGGGTCGTCACTCCGTCTTAGCTTGTTGATAATCCGACAGCGTTCGAGATGCCAATCTCTCGTACGTGGCGCTTTGCTGGATGCACAGCAGAGCTGGGGGATGTTTCTGGGCACTTTCCTCGACAAAAATATCCTTTCGCTTCACGGACTGTTTGTCATGTGAACACAAGCGGGCCACATTTTACTTGTCGTCGGCTTTTTCGCTACCCTCGTTTTCGCGAGTACCAGAAATGTCCTTGGCTCCTTTCATACCTGTACCGGTTGGTACCATGCATTTCGCAGCAGAATGGCGTGTTTTGTGCAGTTTGGTCGTCTAAGGTATTGCATGCGTGAAAAGTCGAGATTATAAACAGTCATCTCCCCTAGTTTTCTCGGCTGTTTTCTTGTTCCAAATCCGTGGTTGCGATAACATTGCATTCAACGAGCCCAGCTTAGAGCCCTACATCGGCCGACTGAGCCCGCTTGAATAGAGTGGACCTGATAAGTGAAGTAGCCTTTGTTAATGGTGGTGAAAAAAAAGTGCCTGCTTATACGACACTATTGAAAAGGCTCAATGAAGAGGTCTTGAATACAGCAAGAAATTTACACTAAGATGTCATTTTCTCAGTTCAACAAGAAATGGACGCAGCCCCCAGTGCAGAAATTGAAAGTGTGACATTGCATTCATTTCAGGGAAACTACGTTACACGTCACGGCGCATCTTTTCAAAACTCAAATACACTGAACATAATTATTAGCCATGTCAGCCAGAAATTGCAAAGGGATTGTTAACAAAATAATAAAGTGTAGGTGTAAGATCAAAGCAAAAATGTTTATTAGATCTGCGTATCTTTTTGTATTCAGGAAGAGAGTTTCCAAGTTATGGTGAAGCTAAAGCCTCTTCGTTCGCCTAATCAGCTATGGAGTCTCATGCAAGCAATCCCATAAGTTTTAAAACGCAGAAGTGCTAATAATGATGGCAATGGCTGTCAGCTTTGCACTCAAGCGTCACATGTCTAAGCATGGGTTTTTTAGACAGTTGCCTCACATTCTCATGCATAGTACACCCTGCTCTTGCACGAAAACGAGAACAGCGAAGACATAAATGCGACTAAACGGAGACGTCGATCGACAAGAAAAAAAAGCATTTCACAATAACAACTTATAATGGCATCTATACATTCTGTGAATTGGCGCTGCTTGTATCTTCCTTTAAAGGAACACGCAATGAAGCTTTATACTATATGCTTATGATTATCTAATTCATAAAGGGAATGTTTACATATGATTTGCCAGTAACCTGGTGGTCTTAGCCATGTAAACGTATTCAACACGCACATAGTACAGAGATGTACGCTTCGGTCCTTGTAGCGCTGGCCACCACCACCTCAGCAGGGTTAGTACCTGTGCGCGGCTCCCAAGCATTACCCGCATACACTCTGGTCCACGGTGCAGCCACAGCTTACTTTGCGGCCGCTCCAGCTGTGTCCACCGTCCACCACGCAACGGCCGTGAACAAAGCAACCAAAAATCACCAAGGCAATGGTTGTCGACATTGTCCACCACGCTGCTGCCCATGGATACGGTCACTACCCTGCTCGGTACAGTCATGACCATTCGTACGGCATCCACCTGCTAAGTTACGGCTACGGGGACGGCCTCGTGCCGTACGGGCTCAACTATGGTTACGAATTGCACGCTCTCGACTATGTCACCACTATCCGGAAATGGACGTAAACGTATTTTTTACTGTCTTGTCAAACTCAAAAATGCGCCCAGTGGCCTTATTGTTAGAGGTGGGCGAATATTCGAAACATTCGCATAACAAATCGAATAGTATCCTATTGGATTTATTCTTCGAATTGTATAGTCACTCTTCGTAAATTCGAATATTATTCAAATAGTTTTCCGATTAATTAGGGTTAAATGACAGGTCCACCCAAACTTTGCACTTGCTACTTTGTAACAATTGCTGCGATTGGGTGGACGTATCATTTTCCTTTAATTAATTACTTCTCTCCAACTTGCGCGTTTCCGCATAACTCTTACATCAAAGCCTTGCTTTTGCTTCGAGTTGTTGAAAAATTCGACTTAGCCCTGCCATCTGCTAGGCTCCTGGAGCGGCTGCCCCGGAAAGGTGAAATTTTCTCATTCACTTAAAATATGTACCATATCCTCTGAGCTCACCCAGTATTTTGCAGACGGTATGACAGCGCGGCCACGCAAATGAGTACGTCATTGCTGTACTGATTGCTATGACCTGTCATCGGAACGGCAAATTTGGCCTAACTAATGTGCGGGAATCACATTTGGTGGTATGCTGGAAGTAGTGCTACAAATGCACTGTATTACTCATCATCGCTGGCGATAATGCAAGCGCCTGAAGAGGTCTTTAACGGATTTTACAAACAGCGCATTCATCCATGTATACGTTCCAGTTTCATACGATAGCCCACAACGTTTCCTATACAACTTGCCAGCGCATTTCCTTCATCCATAAAAAAAGTGAAAAATTGAAAAAAAAGCAACCTGTTCCACGCGCATGGCACGCAGGGAGACAGAAAGAGAGACAAAAATGAAAACGGAAAAGGCGCTCGGACAAGACGTACGGAGATCCTGCGCATGCGCGAAGGCGCAGCGCCTTCTGCCCGCGTCAGATTGAATTCTCATGGGGTGCGCCAGGCACGTAAACGCTTGTAGCGATGTGTGGTGTCTGCCTGAACCTTGGTGTGTGTGTACGTGTATCTTCGTGGCATCACACGTCAACTACACTGAGCGGTTAGTTTTAGCAAAGCTGTTTTCCGCGAGTAGCTCATGATTAGGTGAGTGCATTTCGTTGTGCGAACCGGCTGCATGCAGCGTAGGCGACTCGTGCATAGTATCAATTTGTCGTTTTCATGATTTGATAACTCGCTCTTGTTCTCGCTTCTACTATACGGCACGCTTTACGGCAAGCGATCGCTCACGTTTGTTGATTTTAGCGTCATAGTTTATGAACGTAAAAAACAAAGTGCACCATGTTTTACATTGATGCTGAGCTGCCTCTAAGCGGAGTGTGTGTTGAGCAGCCAGTGTGGTTGATCTGATTTCGTGACGCTCGATCCGGCCGAGATGAATGCTGCGCCGCATGTCTAGTGAAATTCTCGTGGCATGCTCTACGTATATATCTGAAAATTGAGTTAGCATGACACATTTTCAGAGAACTATAGCCGAATAAATGCTAGTGCGTGCTTTGCTGTTTTCGTATCGTTTAAATGTAGCAGCATGTTTAAGGTTCCTGGAAACCAATTTAAATAAATTTGGCAAGTTACCACAAGCTTATACGAGACTTTAAGAAAGGGACAACACAAAGCTGTTAAATTCATGGATATGCGCATGCATATATCTATATTCACCCAATCTAAATATATGTCACCGCAAAAGCATTTGGAGTATGAAACCTACGATAAGCTCAGTCACACGCGGCTTCATAACTTAGCCTAAAACATTAGAGAACAATAAATTAGTCACTCGGGGAAGCACCTTTACATGTTTAAAACTGAAGACATTACGTTTGACGATAGTCCGAAGATTTTTTTCGTCTCTTTTATAAACAGTTTAGCAGAAGAAGTTCTCTTTCGGGCTATCTGAAAAGCGTTAAGCGCATTTCGTTGGTTCGGCATTATGCAGTTTACGTGCTGTTAATTACAAGGCAGCTGCTGGCCCATATTCGCATTCTGTCAATCGTGCATGGTATGAAGCGCTTGTCATGCGTAATAAGTGTTCCGGTTTTCATTACTGTGGCATTTAGTGCCGTCATCTTGGACAGATTGTATACTACATGCGCTGTACAACAGAAACAAGAGCCAGATCATCCATTTGGCGGTATTTTATTAGTAGATAACGCACAGATTATGGAATAATTTAATAGATATTGCTCTTGCTCGTCCCTTATCAACACACCTAAGAGATCGTAACATGTTTTAGCTGACAAGTAACCTTATCAATACGCCCACATTCATGTGCATTATTTGAAAGTGTGGCAAATGTATTCATCTTCAACTATGATAAAAGAGGCTTTGCAGACTCTTCCAAGCGGAAATAAATCGCAATTCTTAATGTGGTTGTTCAAAACTGCATTCACCATTCTGAGCATGTTGGTTCGGCACGGGAATATTGCATTAACATCCGTAAAAACGTGCGCAGTCCAGCTTGGTATGTTTGTTTCATCAATAATTACAAGAATGGTTTGCGATTCTCCCATTTGTTTTATTTTGAAAAGCACACCGTGTGTCACTTGAACCTGTTTTGGAACGACCCGTACCATTACTGGTACCGGTGGCCCTTACAGTTGTCTAACTGCTCATCATTCTGTAACCCAACGAAACCTCATAATGGTACTGATTCATATTGCCATGTAGTACTTAGTCAGAGGTAATCCAAGTTAACTAGAGACATAAGTGATGGGAGCAAATTATATATAAAACTACTATTTAACCGTAAAAACTCATTGACTACTTTTGCCTCACATTGTTGCATTTGCTCTAGGTGTGTCTCTCTGTGCTTGTCTTCCGTGCTGTGCTCGTGTGGCGATCAATTACGAACTTGCCCAAGCACTTGTCAGCTTTGTTAAACAAGGGATTCAATTTACTTGAATATAATACTGCTTGTCAAGTGACTGAAGTGTTATTCGTTTTATCTAAATATTATGGACTGGCAGTACTGGGCAAGCATTAAACCACAATATTTTCGTGCATTGCACTTGGGCTGCGGGTGTCATTACTAGGGAAGTTTCATGAAAGCAGCCAGGAAAAGCTTGGGAAAAGATCAGGAAATTTTGAAATGTCCACATAGGTATGCTGTCTTGTTATATGTCACACAAAGTTTCGAGAGAATCTCTCTATCAAGTATAATTTTAAAACGTTTCAACTCACAAATTTGAGCTAGATTGGTCCCATTTATTGAAAAAAAATATGAAAGCCAAGCATACTGACATGGCATTTCTCGCTTAATTTGTATTGCGTTAATTAAAAGCCCTGAACCGCGATACCCTAGAAAAATTACTCATGTAACCGGTGCACCCTGTCACAGACTACGCCCACAATGAAGCTTCACGGGCTGCAACGGCTCGCTAGATTGCAAGGGATCGTCTTTATACTACCCAGCTGTACCAGAGGGCACGCTACGATCGCCATCACAGAGTTGTCAATTGCTCTCCGGGCTCTTTGGTCCCCTTCTGGACACCCTGCCGCCGTGTTGGCTTGTCGTCACAGCTTCGTTCCCGCTATTCCTGGCCTTACAAGGTCCTACATCATCATTGACGTTGCATACGAAATCGCTTGTAGGACAGTCGATCATGTGCCGCGTCCGCCACTGATATCGTGCACGTTTCCCGACTCGAGCCTTGTGTTGCCGGACACCATCCTACTGCTCCTTAAGCGCACTATGGTGCGCACTATACCCGCGCTCTGAAGCCTGTATCCTGACGAGAATAGAAGAATGCGCTGTAAAGACGGTGGACACAACGATCAGTGGAGCGCTTGTGTTGTTGTTCTGCCATCTAGCCGGCAGCCATCTCTTTGTCGGTATGCATTTTAACGCGACAGCGTTAAGGAGCTCTTGTCGCAGAAAAGGCGGTGTCGTCGGGGTCGGTGTCGGCGTCGGTGGCGTTAGCCGTGGGCGAAAAGTACTCGAAGGCAATTCATAAATAAAAGCAACTTGCAAGACGGGCTGGGTGGGAATCGAACCAGGGTCTCCAGAGTGTGAGACGGAGACGCTACCACTCAGCCTTGAGTTCGATGGTTCAAAGCGGGACAAAATCGCCTCTAATGAATTGCGATGTTGGCTAGAAACGTGCCGTAAAAAGTTATACTGCGGTGTATATCGGTAATTATGAGCATGTAAATTACACAAGTCGCAATTAAACGAGTAGCGAAGTACGTTTCCGCTACAGTTCTTCTGCGCTTGGCGCACACGCAGAGCCATTTTGCGGCAAACACAGAAGACCCCTTCCTCGCAATGTACGACGCTGCCCCGACAGTTGGCACGCCACTCGCGCGCTTATCCCCTTCGCCTCGTTTGAGGGCATTGGGGCCGTGCAGGGACCGGTGCGAGGATGCCCCAGTACCCTTGCGTTTAATAAGTTTTCTCGCTCTCTCCCCTTCGAACTTCGAGCGTGCGTCGCTCGAATCCCTCATGTTTAGGCGACGCAGCTCCTCTTTACGCTCACAGCGCCTCTGACGTGATCGCTGCGCCTTAGCGCATCTGGTGGGAAAGCGTCACTTGCAATGTGTGCCGTGTTGCTGGCGAGGAGTCATGCGTCTGCGTGGTGCTTATAGAACAAACAATTAGAAAAAAGTTGTGCTGTGGATTTAGAAGTGCTGTATACGAAAACTATGTCTTTGTTTGACTCAAGAGCATGCCGAGCCAATAAGTGGGCGGTGCGAACGGGGTGGGATAACGCTATCGCGTTCCACTCTTGAAGGCGAAGCTTAAGCGTCCACCAAGTTTTACAGAGGAAGAGGTACAGATGAAGTAGGCAGAGGAGGCAGATAATGGGTAGAATCACCGTTGTCACGAAACCAGCCTTGGCGCTCTTTGTTCTCCACTCGCATACTTGGGTAGAGGGCAGGAGAGGGAAAATTTAACGTAAGAAGGCACGGAAACACTTCTACAAGGCACGACAGCGGTTGCAGACAAACTGGGTAAATATTAGTTCAAGTAGCTGTATGGCACGTTTCTGCTATTTCTGAGAAATAAGCACTATGCAAACTTTTCAGGCGGACAACCAACGCAGGGCGTGACGATACAAAGCCGCATTAGAGCACGCTAGCTTCTACGTAACACTACGGAAGCAGTCGCACGTCCAATGAATACTTCTGTGTCTTCCACTGTAGATTGGCTGTTTTTAATATGAAAGTGCCGAGAGAATGATAAACACTCAAGCTTCGTGAGGAACGAAGGAGTGAACGGGTGCACGAGCGCGGAGGCACGATGTCGCTGTGTTCCACGCAGGCGGACAGTATTTCCGAGCTCCTGGGGTGAACGAGGTCCTGCCGGGCGAGACGCGCGTGGCAAGGCGCGGAGGGCCGTGGAGCCGAGCGCGCACGAGAGTGTCCGAGCTATCAGGGCTCCAGCTGCCAGTGTTGGAAATGGTGCCTGACCCGAGTGGCGCCGGTTGGTGAGCTACCGCACCTGAGCTGTGCCGAGCAGCCGAGTAGCCACCTCCGGACCAGAGGTGGCTGTACTAGACGGGACCCTCACGTGAGACCGCCTCACGGGAGTTGCGAACGGCGTCCGAGCCGGACACCGAGGTCGTGCTGAACATGGCGTTTCGAGGCTGCCGCTGCGGCTCTTGAGCATGCCGTGCCTCCCGACAACCGTTCCTACACGGGGCCTGAACATGTTGTCATCGCAGCAGACTCAAGCACGGGACTCTACAGTGCAAAGACGACGGAACGGTGGGCCTCTCAGCACGGGACTGCTTCAACCCGTTCATTCTCGTGTGCTCGTGTGGACTTACTGACAGCAGTTACACAGCTCATTAACCTTTATTATGTGTTTTTAGGGTTCTTTTGATTTCCTTTACGTGCTCGCAATGAAGCACGTTTCCCAAGCAACTGTCTATCTGTCTTGCGTATAAGTACGCATTGGCCAAAGTGCCGAACAGTCCTCACCACTGCACTGTCACCTTGCTCGAGGTCGCGGGTTCGATTTCAACTGCGGCAGCCGCATTTCGGCGCGGCCGAAATGCAAAAAACACTGATTTACTTGGACTTATATGCAGGGGAAAGAACCCCGAAGGGTAAGGATGAAGCCGGTGTCCACCACTATAGCCTGCCTCATAATTCAATTTTGGATTTCCCCACATACAACGTCACTATTCAAATAAAGTTTAGCACTTCCGCCACGCTGGGTTTTGAAGTTATCAGCATTGGCGTAACGCAATCCTGCATTCAAACACGTCTCACCATATGTCCTGCGTACTAATCACACAAACAGCAGTTGTGTAAGCAAGGTAACGTTTGACATTCAGTCATAATTGCCGTATTGCACTTAACGCAGTAGGAATTAATCATTCGCCGTGATATTCAACGCTGATAATCGTCAATGAAAGCAAACACCAGAAAAAGCTTCGCTTTCATCGATTTCCACTGTATCGTATCTGTATGATTATGTTTCTACACATTACTCAAAAAATGGTCTTATGTAATGCAAGCGCCAACCAGAAAACATTAAAAGGAAAGAAAACAGATTTCAGCTGTCATCTTGGGGCCTTTGTTCAGAATGTAAACGAGGCCCCCGTTTGGGGACCGAAACGTCTTGTTTTCTTTTCATGTCTTTGTCCGCGTCCGTGTACTTTTAAATATGTGCAATTCCGAGCAGAGCTTTAGTCGAACTATTGATTTCATTGCACATAAAAGTCCCCTTATATTTTCGCCCAGTATATACAGCTTTCGTCGTGGTGGGGTAGCGCAAGGTAATCCGTGACACAGAAATTGCGCTTCTGCTTCGTGTGGAGCAACAGCGCATGTGCTTCGTTGTTTCTCTATCGCCGTTATTATTCCGCTATCTGTCACGATGAATTCGTACCAACTGGCCCAATACAATTGCGCATTAAGTTATATTTATAGTTTAATTCACTGAGGACATGCATCTACGAGCCTGTTATGATGCAACTTCGTACTTTCCATGACGTATAAAAGTAAGGCAAAGACTAGTGTTAAGTAATTATTTGAAAAACTTTGAATTAGGCCGGTAGCACGAAAATCTTTCCAGGCATAAAAGTTAACAGTTCTCTTATGCTCAACGAACATCAAGTTGGTATCTTGTAGTCGTGTTTTACGCCTCTGGGATACATTGTGCAACATATGAATAAGTAACCTTATTGAACGCCTATCTCTAACCTACAAATCTATAACATCTATTGCTCGACACTCACAAGCAGCATAATTTGTAATGAAATATAACCACTGTACCTCACATAGGTCACCATGGAACCCCTGAAAAGCAACTACATGCCTGTTATAAAAAATTAATGTTGAATAAAGAGGAGAATTCGGTAATTCCTTTCAATGTTAATGGTGAAGGTGGACACTTAAACCTTTCGGTACACGACGCCCATACAGAGGCCACGATTTCCTTCAAATATGAAATCTTTACCATGTATGGTCATCCCAGGAAAGAGGGATAAATTTCAACTCCTCAAAGCAGCGAAAAACGAGGATCCAGCAATTTTCATTTACCCGAGAATGGGCACAGACACTTCAAAAATTTCCTGAAGTTTGCCACTTAGGATCTCTACATTTGCTTAAAGTATACTTTTTCTAAATAATATACCTTTCCACAAAACACGCTGGCTGGCATGTAATGTTCTTGAACTGCTTATATAATGGCAATACCTTTGGCATTGTATACTTCCAGTTAGGTACATATCACAACACAGAAGTGAGAACCAGGGAAACAAAATAATTTTATTCGTGCAATCAATCAGGCATAACTTTTTTTCACTTTCACAAAAACTAAGTGCACTTCATCCATTGTGTCGATGGCGTCTTCTTTATTGACATCTGTGATGCGGGAAGCAGTTGGTTCGCCCCTTTCGAACTGCACCTGCAATAGAAATCGTTCGGTCTCAATTAGCTCTGTGGCAAGAGAAGTATCAAGAAAACTCTCATTTGGCTCACAGAATGTATGTTAAGCCCGTGCAGCAGTTTTATGAGTGGCAGTCTCTGTTGTAAATGTATCTAAACTATAATTTATTTTCTTCATGATTGTAAAGAAAATCAAGTAGAATAGATCATAGTACTACCAAAGCAAAAGAAAATAGCTCAAGCGCTTCAATACTTATTGTTTCTAAACATCACACCAAAGTGTTTACAGACAATTAAATAAAGAAACTAACATAATTTGTTTACAGGCCTAGGGTTTTCGGCGTGGGCCATAGACCATTAGTATATAAAAAACAAATGCTCACATTTCTTCATGTGTGCAGAATAGCAGTCGTCTTCTAATCTAAGGCCGTGGTGAAGATCCTATACAGTGACCCCGTGCACGTAACGCACTGGATGCGGGTGGTAGTCGTAGCGGTGGCCGTAGCTGTAGTGAGCCGGATAGTAGCCGTAGCTGTAGGCTGGAACGTGGTGGACAAGACCGGTCACGGCGGTGGGCACCGAAGCGTGCACGGTGTGCACGGCCGTTGCCGCGGGCGTGTAGGCGGACACCTTGGCTAAGGTGTGTGGCACCCCAGGATGGGCCGACTGGTAGCTGACCACACGGCTAGCCTTGGAAACGGCAGGAGTGTGGTGCACGGTGGTGGACAAGGCTGGCACCGCGACCACGGGTGCAGTGTAGACCTTTGTGACTGCCGGCACTGCGGGCACCGCTACGAATCCACCGAAGGCGCCACTGGCCACGGCCAGAATGATGCAGGAATAGAACTACGAGAGGAGGAGTTGAACGGTATTCGCGTAAAAATAGGTTCTTCGAGTAAATATGTAAGCTCAGAGACAATAAAAAAAACAGTTGTTCCCCAAAAATAGCAGGCCTTGAATCGTCGCGCGTTTGAAGCTACGTCAATGCCCAGATTTCTACTAACATGATCGTGTCTATTGAATGGAAACAGAAAAAGTTATAAAGCCATTTACGTGCATCTGCGACACGGAGCCAATATTGAAGAGCTGAGTTTCCTAAAGGCTTGACTACATTTGTACTACGTCGCATAGTGAGGTTAAAATGGGCAAACAGCACTGAGCGAAATTGCGCACATCCATTGAACCAATACGAAGCGTCCTCATTCAGAACTATTCATGATAATCCGTTAACATAAAAATATTGAAACTGAAATAAGAATACTTTTGTTTTCTGCAACGCATGACGAATATTTCTCCGTCATGACCCTGACACACTGGCTGTCTCGCATGCTTGACACTACTTTCAGATACATGTGGTGACTGGTCAATAGGATAAGTCAGATTACCTTGGTTATAGAGTTTTTCATGATAAAGTGGTAGCATATACTTATTAAATGTTCTCGAAATCACAACGCTGTGCAGTCTGAACACTGACCTTACGTTTCTTTTTCTATTAAACTTTCTAGCATAACAAAATGACATAGTTTCGAGTATATCAGCTCATATATACTAAGAATCTGCTTTATTTGTTTTGAATGTTATGCTGCATATGATATAAAAAATTCTGCGCGACGAATGTGGGGACAGTCATTACGTAGATGCTGCCGGAAATGTTTGATTTCAAGCTATGAGGAATTTCCGTCTAGATTTAGTTACACCGCCGTTAACAGACGTTTTACGCACTCTGCGGAAAGAAAGCGAACGATAGCGATAGCAGTAAGGTCAGTAATAATAACTGCGATATGTAACAATACTAATGTGCCTACCAAAGTCCCCAATATCTATTACTGCTCCCTCAATAATTTATCAAGATGTCCCGGTACTGTTAAACAAAGCTCTATGGACAAAAAGAGAGCACAAAGAATGTCGTCTACAGGCTGTTTCCTAAGTACAGTTGAAAACATGCTTACAGTGATCATTGTCGGTTTGTGGAGGTGTTGCTTGCGAACGGCTGAGCAGACTGACTGTGAAGGCACCACCACTTCCTTATATAGTCTGCCTTATCGAGGTTAACTTCGCAGTACTGTCTTCCCTTTCCCTCTTTCTCATGTTTTATTCAGAAAAATATGAGGGGTTACCAACCATAATTTGCAAAACCAGCTCAAACACGTCATAATCGTAGATTGACCCTTGTACCAGGCACCTTGAAGGCGGGACCCTGAGCGTGTGTGTCATTGATCTTCCCGCACTGCTATCGACTACAAATCGCTCAGATCGAAGTAACGTATGATCTTTTGCGTATGCCAATGGTCGCACCTGATCGCAGTGGTGATGACAAACACGGCAGTTTAACTGAATCATGGGGACTATGAACTACGTTCTGTACTATGAAGTGCAGCTTAAAAGTGCACTCAAATGGTGAGGTGCTAATTTCTTTTGACGATCGCAGTGGTTTGTCAGTCCGTCTTACATTATTTATAATCCGAGAGCGTTCGAGATGCCAATCTCTCGTAAGTGGCGCTTTGCTGGCTGCACAGCAGAGCTGGGGGATGTTTCTGGACACTTTCCTCGACAAAAATATCCTTTCGCTTCACAGACTGTTTGTCGTGTGAACACAAACGGGTCAAATTTTACTTGTCGTCCTGAAATTCCCTCAGCTGCTTTGATACCTGTACCGGTTATACAGTGCATTTCGCAGCGAAATGGCGTGTTTCGTCCAGTTTTCATTTGGCGCAGTTCCGTTGTCTAAGGTATGGCACGTGTGAAAAGTCGAGATTATAAAGAGTCATCCCCCTAGTTTTCTCGGCTCTTTCCTTGTTCCGAATTCGTGGTTGCGATAACATTGCAGTCAACTAGCTCAGCATACAGTCCTGCATCGGCAGCCTGAGCACACTTAAATAGAGTGGCGCTCTTAGGTGAAATAGCTTTTCTCAAAAGTTTTGGAAAAAAAAAGAGCCGGCTTATATTTATATGCGAAATACTGCGCGTGGAACACCTTTCACGCGACTTTCCTACTTTTGAAGCGTTTCCTTCCGCCTGCAAGGTTTCACTAGGTTAAGACAGTATTGAAAAAGCTAAACGAAGAGGTATTCAGTACAGCAAGAAATTTACACTAAAATTTTATTATCCCAGTTCAACAAGAAATTGATGCAGCTTCCAGTGCAAATAATGAAAGCGTGGCATTGCATTCAATTCAGCGAATTTTTTTTTACGTGTTACGTCGCATCACTGCAACACTCAAGAAATACAATGAACATAATTATCAGCCATGTCGGCTAGAAATGGGTAAGGGATTGTTCACACAACTACTTAACACAATAAGAAAGTGTAGGTGTGAGATGAAAGGGAAAATGTTTATTAGATCTGCGTATTGTTTTGTACTTAGCAAGTGAGCAAGCTAAAGCCCCTTCGTTCGCCTAATCAGCTATAGAGTCTCGTGCATGCAGTCCCGTATGTCTTAAAACGTAGAAGAAATGCTACTAATGACCGAGATGGCTGTCAACTCTGGGCTCAAGTGCCGCATCATTTAGCGTGGGTCCTTCAGACAATTGCTTCACATTCTCATTGCATAGTATACATTACTTGCGCATTCGCACCCTACTTTTGCATGGAAATAAGAATAGCGGAGACATACATGCTACTAAGCGGAGTCGTAGATCGACGAAAGAAAGATGTGCATTTCACAATACCAACATATGATGAGCTTGTCATGTATACATTCTGTGAAATCGAGCTGCTTCTATGTTCATTTAAATGAACACGTGACGAACCTTTATATTATATGTTTATGAATGGCGATTTCATCGAGCAAAATTTTTCGCTAAATCATATTGGCTAATAATCTGGTAGTCTCACCCTTGAAACGTATTCCGTGCGCGCATTGCACGCAGATGTACGTCTCCGTTCTCGTTGCCCTGGCACCATAGGCTCAGCAGCGTTAGTACCTGTGATCGGCTCCCAAGCATTGTCCGCATACTTTCCGATCCACGGTGCACCTACGGCTTACTTTGTGGCCATTCCAGCTGTATCCCACGTCCGCCACGCACACGCTGTGAGTGAGCAAAGCAACCAAAGCACCAAGGCAACGGGGGCTGGCGTTGTCCACCCCGCTGCCGCCCATGGACATGGTCACTACCCTGCTCGGTGCTGTCATGACCATTCGTACGGCTACCGCCCGCTTGGTTACGGCTACGGGCACGGGCTCGTGCCGTATTGGCTCAACTACGGCTACGAGCTGAACACTCTTTTCTATCTTACCACTATCCGGAAATGAAGGTAAAAGCGCATTTTTTTATTGTTTTGTCAAATAAAAATTTGCCTAATGGCCTTATAGTTAGAGGTGTGAGAATATTTGAAACAGTGGCTTAACGAATGGAATAGTGTGCTATTGGATTTATTCTTCGAATGTCAATAGTCACTCTTCGTAAACTCGAATATCTTTCGATAACTTTTCCAATGTTTCTAAACGTCAACGGCACACAAATAAACATAAAATTGGAACAAAGGTGCGTTATATTTTCATCGCCGTTGTCATAGGGTCGGCATGGTTTTCACACTCTTCAAACGAGACGAAAAATAATGCTACTCAGTTTCCTTTACCAATTATAAACCGTAAACTTCCTTTACATTCCAGTCCATACACAACTCTTCCTTACTCTAAGAAAACACGTCATTCTCAACTCTCAACCCTTGCTCTCTCCCCTTGCGTTGCCAGGACAAACCTCTTTAAAATTTATTTCATTTCACGTACTATAGACTCATACGTTTGGTGGAAACGTCGTACGTTTCCACCATCTCAACTCCACTGATTGAACTCAAACTCGTATTATCAGAACTTCCAAAGTAACATTGCTGTTTTGGGCTACATTGTTTGCTTTCTTAAGCTTTATATTGTGCAAATCTACCTTCTGTACGCGCACTCTTGTACGCGCATCGTACAACACGCCACAGGGCCTGCAGCATAATGTAAATAAATGAAAGAAAACATGAGAACCTGCGCAGTGCAGCGAGCTACCTCACGTAGGTAGCCACACTTTACAGACTGTAGAATGGTCATTCCCAATCGGTGGAGAGACATGTAAATGCGAATTAACTACTTATTTCCTGCTAATGCCCCATTTGACTTTTAATAAACAAAGCTTTATAGCGTACTACGTAATGACAGAAACTAGCTAACTTTATGAAAACTTGAATGTGAAATTCATGCTGCGCTAATTGTGATAACAGCCGTACCCTATTCGAAAACTATTCGAAAAGTACTCGATATTCGATTCCATTCGCTTCAGGGAGTATTTGATTCAGTCTAAAAACCACTATTCGCACTCCGTGACTTATTATCGAAGTAGGGCATCCTTCTCGTATTTTGTGATGGAGCGGCACTCATGTGAAAGTCTAACTCACCTACAACTCACCTCACCATTTACAAGCAAGCGGTTGAAATAACTTTCATGCATACAATTAAATCACCGTAGGGGCTTGCACGAGCTGTTAAGATCGGCCTGCAGGGATGCAGATCTGCAAAATTCTTCCGGCCCGCTGCGAGGATTCGCTTTGTAAAGACAACAATGTGCCGCCTCAACAGCCCAACGGCGCCGGCATGTGTAGCCACGTTCGGCGGACTGACTCGATTCGCTCTCGCCTTCACGGTTTGCATGGAGCAAGAGAACTCCTGGAAAAAAATGTTTTGCGGTACTTTCCCACGATCTCCAGAAGTTGTAAAAGTCAATGGACAGACGCGGCGGCTACTGACTGCGGGGTCAGCTCTGGCATCAAGAGGCACCAGCACGGATCAAGACCCATGTCGACAAGAACCCTCCCACCTCGGTGTGTTCAGTGAAACCAAAGTGCGGAAGTGAGTGTGTGAACCCTCCCCCTCAAAGGCGCTTCGACTACGATGACTTTGGACGCTCCCATTGGTCGAAGATTGAATGGCCGTCTTCCCTCACCTAGAGATGTACGGAGGACACAGTGTTTTTAAGCAGGCGTTTTGCGGCTGCTGAGTGTGCTTTCTTTTTCAGTCATGCTAGACTCATGAAATGTAACGTTCTCCACCCTAATGAATATAGTGTAAATAAATCCCATATTCTTTGCTCTCGATGAGAACAAGTCCCTCCTTTCAACAACGTCCTTAGGGTGGATGAGTCGGACGAAGGCATGGGCCAGCTACCATCTATTTCATGCCCGACGACAACTCTTACAGAGCTAGCTGGAGTTATTGCGAAATTTAAAGCTTAAAAGTTGTTCGATGGGCTTGCGTAAAGAGCCGCGCGTACTATTCATGAACATTGACATTGTCAGTGTGAGAATCTCAAATTTGTCCAATTGTTTTTTTTTTGCGGGAAATGCCGTCATGTTCACACTTCCTAACACCATTCCGCAAAGACGATCGACAGCCCTTGAAAAGTAAGATCCATCGTCCGACCTTGTTCCTGCAAGATTAGCAACTACGTGACTAAGTCATTTTCGGCAATAAACGATTGCTTACTGAAATGCTTGTTTCGATTTTCGGCACTCAGGGAGCATATGCATTCTTCTAACCGCCGCGATCACTACTCAGAGTGCAGGCTGTAATGTACGTGATTACATTTATCTTCAGCCAGCAGAATATTCGCAAAATTAGTAACATGAAATAATAGAAAAGATTTTTACTCAGGTGGCGGATGAATATTTTTCGTTGTTTCGCGTACAATTTTGTGGCACAGCGATTTTTATACAGGCCTGAAGTAGTCACTGGCACAGCGCCGCAAAGGCCAGCGCTGTTATAGCGTCCGTTGGCATTTCTCGTGCACCGTCCGCTAAGGTTATATTGTTGTCCGTACCTCTCAGGTAGGTGCGACTTCCTGCTTATTATAGTACGAATAAGTTGAAAAAATCTCTGTATGCTCTTATTGAGGCGACTACCAATATATACCATAGTCATTATTTCTTCAATGCCAATGGCATATTTTGTCCTCATGTGTCCTTTACATAACCAAGGAAAAGTTTGCGCTGTAGGGAAATATTCTCAAAAGACCTTTGCCAATGTTGTTTCGTTGATGACCAGAAGATCTATTATTTGTAGAAGACATATTTAAATAAAATTCTATTTTATGTGTTCATGCACCAAACATGTCACGAGCTATGCAGAAATACACGCGCCAATTCAGGCGAATATGCAATGTGACGCGCACACGCACTGATGTCACGAGTAGGAAAGCGAGGTGTGGTGCTTGTCCAGGGAACACTGGCGATGACGGGTTATGTACCAGATGTACAGCACATACTCCTATCTAACTGCATCTAAAGATTATGTGCCTTCGGTGTAAAGCCGAGACCACACGTGCGCTTGAGGACGCGCGTAAGCTCGCATCCGAACGCTTAGCTTCTGCCGCGCCTCGCGAGGAATGGCGGTTTGCATCCACAAAGACGCGCGGCAGCGCGTGCTCTATAGAGTTTCTCACGATATTACCTAGAGGGAAATCTGGCGCTGCTGCGCTGTCTTATGCATGGGAATGCCGGTGTATTGTGACACTCTGATTGGCATCGTTCTCGGAGAGCCAGGACACCTTGAAGATGCGCCTGGCAAGCACCGTTCCATCTGGCACAATGATTCATTTTCTACTAAAACAGCACGTGAAAAGCTATTTCAGCTTTACTATTACAAAGAAACATGTTTTGCTTAACTATGAGAACTTGTTATTGCATGTACAATTATATGATACGTAAAAAGTATTAGCTGGCCGCTAAAGTTGAAGCACAGACGACAAGATTCGCGCTTGCTTTGAAACAGTTTATCGTCTGTTCTTGGTTTTCTTCCCTCGGTCATGCTTGATAGGTGAGTAAAGATGCTATACGCGCGAATGGAAACATTTTATGAAGATTTTACTTTAAGAACACGTTATTTGTGTAGCTGTATCCAGGTTTTAGACGAAGCCTCTTACAACACCAGCCAACAGAAGCCTCGCAGACACATATACCGTCATTCCTATGACGGCACTGCGCCCTTTCGGAAACTCCCATATACGCTGGCGCAAGATTTCCCTCTTGGTGTTCTAGTGAGAAACCTTATGGCGCGCTCACTGGGCTCACCGACAGATGCCTTGGCAGACGCCGCTTCGTACATTGACAGCGTTCTAAATACTTCGATATGTATAAAAGTAACCGTTAAATTTTATAGCTTTAGATCAGCACAAAAAAAATGCCAGTGGCGTAGCTCAGCTATGCCAGGATATACGTAGCGCAAAGGGACGGTGCACCGACGAGTCTTGGGATCGTCTGTGACACTCTCTTGATCCTACCGTTGTTAAGCTTCTTCGGGATGTCATTTCGCTAGGCGTTCTTCGTGTTGCGCTAGTGCCTCGACCGCACGTGTGACCTTGGCACGCTCGTTCTTTCGACGCTCAACGGCCATCTGCCAAGCGACAACCTCAAGGTCTGAAGAATTTAGGTTTTCCAGTCTTTTGCGCCGACTGGCAGCAGCTTGACTTTCCTTAACCTCCATGTCGAGCGCACTGCATCAACCGTCTCTTCCGCGCCTTTATACGGACGGTGCGCCCTCCTAGTGCGTACGCATTGCCGCGCGGCGCCGCAATCGTAAATGCATCAGCAGGCGCACGAGGCGCGACGTCACACCTCTGGAATGCGCCGCACACGGCGGCGGCGAGAGCGACTTAGCTGCGCCTCTCGTGACGTCACGCGGCTCTCGCGCGTGCGCAGTATGGCAGGCGCCGAAGCACGCGAAGCTCGGCCCCAACCCGCGTCGTGTAGCTTTACGCTACAAAGGAAAGAAGAAGCACTTTCTTGCATGCTATAAATCTTCACTGAGAGCTGAATGTTCTGCGCCGTGGCTGCGCAGCCAGGCGAGCCGACGCGAGGCAGCACAAGCGCACGATGACAGAGAGGAGCTGTTCCCCGAGATCACGCCGCGTTTCGACGCGTAGGAGCCATGCCACACCAACTCCGGATGCGTGGGCGCGCTGATACGAGCTTGCGTGCGTCCACAATCGTACGTGTGGTCTGGCCTTAACAGTGGCACAAAGCCATCTCGGGAAATTGGCAAATAACGGGCATACATGCAGTGGCGCCTAACAAATTCCAGCGAGTGTACCGTACGGGGCGACCTTGCCTTTTCACAACTCAAATTGCGGCGATGCGGTTTCTTTTGTACATTTGCCATGAAAATGTTAGTTGCCTCTAATTAAACCGAATACATTAAAACGTTGCCGCTGACCGGCCCACCGGAAACCTTAGTGGCATATAATTTTTTCAACCCCTTTTAGAAGAATCGTTACAAAGGCAGTAATTCCTCAACACACATTTTACTTCGACGAAATTTTGGCCATAGATCCACGCCTCCCCTCCCCCCTTTCTTCCCCAGATAAATTTGATCTTCATTACGATCACAGTTTTACCAGGGCATCGTGTAAACTCTGCGTTGCTCGTAAAACACACTTGCAGCCCTCCCGATTTCTTGCATACGTAATTTACTGTAAATTTTGTAAGCAGTCGACTCACTTCGAACTTCGCTTACACATTACGCCTAACCTTCCCCTGATTTTAAACAACTATAAACACCGCGCTATGTTCAGATTATTGAGGACGCAGGAAAATCCAGTACATGCGCTCTTGAAAATTATAAAAAAAGCCAGAGCTCGGCGATTATTTGCAACGCTTCTAATTAAGCCAGGAACGCTAGAGTTTAGCCACACAGTGCACATACCACGACCCAATTTCTAGGGAATATCAGCTTCGTGTAACGTAGAGTTATCTTGGAACCCGCACACATCAAGTTTTGGCGATTCGTCGCCCGTTACCTGCTTCTTCTTTTCGCCGAACTTAACCTAAACAAGGTGGCTCACTAATTTCTCCACAGATACCAGGGGAATCCAATAAACCTCATGGAATAAAAGAACAAGGACTCAATAAATATTTTAACGCTGCGCCTGGAGCTAGGAACGTAGAAATTTCGCGACCCGCTGCACTTAAGATAGACCCCATTTCAAGTGAACATAAAGCTTTGTGTAACACAGCAGAGTTATTTCATGAGATTAATAAACGTCGCTGGCAACCGCGGCTGGAAACATTCTCACACTTGTTTAGGCATTTTTCGCAAATACTGTAGTTCATATTTGAATGCGGGGAAGAGAATAGGCGGACCGAAGTAATGCGAGACACACGAGCATCTACAGGTATCCACACACATCCAAATTCGCACGAAAACTCTCGGTTGTAATAAGCATCATGTGTGTGTGTATGTATTCTTATTTATGCGAAATTAGGAAAGCGTCCATTGAGAGAAGAAGCCGGCGTCTCTAGCAGCAAAATGGCGCCTAAATTCCCATTGGAAGTGACTCCACGTCACGTCCGCGCCTCAACAAAGAAGATGGCGCGAAAGGGAACGCCCGCTACCACACTGCCCTTACAAAAATTTTTATAGAAAGTCCATAGACAGTCTATAGACATTTGTCTATGAAGTCTATAGACTGTCTATAGACATTTCTTTAGACTAGTCTATAGACAGTCTATAGATTTATGGCCATACACTTTTTATAGACTAGTCTATAAAAAGTCTGAGTCTATAGACATTTCTTTAGACTAGTCTATAGACAGTCTATAGACTTATGGCCATACACTTTTTATAGACTAGTCTATAAAAAGTCTGAGTTTATAGACTGTGTATACACAGTCTATAGACAGTCTATAGACTTATGGCCATACTTTTTATAGACTAGTCTATAAAAAGTCTGAGTCTGTAGATTGTCTATAGACTGTCTATAGACTTATGGCCATACACTTTTTATAGACTAGTCTATAAGAAGTCTGAGTCTATAGACTGTCTATACACGGTCTATAGACTTATGGCCATACACTTTTTATAGACTAGTCTATAAAAAGTCTGAGTCTATAGACTGTCTATACACTGCCTATAGACAGTCTAGAGACTTATGGCCATACACTTTTTATAGACAAGTCTACAAGAATTCTGAGTCTATAGACTGTCTATAGACTGTCTACAGATGAGATTTGTCTGTAGACATTTTATACACTTCAGTCTACAAAAGTAGAACTATATATACAGTTCTACTTTTGTAGACTGAAGTCTATGAAATGTCTATATACAAATGTATATCGATAGTCTATAGACATTCTATAGATTTCAGTCTACGAAAACAGAACTTTATAGTCCGATACACTTTTTTCTATGACATTCTGCAGACATTTGTTAACAAATATGAATTTTTTTATGACATTCTGCAGACGTTTGTTAACAAATATGAATTTTTTTAATCTATAGGCACTCTATATACACAGACATCTTATAGACAAGTCTACAAAGAGTGTATAAGGCCATAACTCCATAGCGGCTATCTACAAGCTAGTTTACATCTTTGTTTACATGCGGTAGCGAAAAGTTTTGAATGTATTTATGCATGTGCACCTGTTCCTTTTCATCTGCACTTATGCATTACCGTTAGTAGATTAATAATGCTTCTGAACCAGCTGTACTTTCATATATGTTGCATAAACAGAAAGAATTTAAATAGTGCCGAATCATGCAGTGCGAAAAATAAAACAAATGCACCAGCAATGCATTAACCGTTTTTATTGCTCGATATAATAGATGAATTCCTTAAATTCATGTCGTACGCTACTATGGAAACAGAATAAATATTTACACTACTCCTTGGCAAGCATGGTCGCCAGGCTGGCCTTGACCTTTGTGTCATTAGTCCCAAAAGTGCTGCAGGTGTATGCTGCAAATAAGTAGATGCAGCAATATGAGGCAAAAATAACAAGTGTACATTCTTTGTGTGTTCATTAAGCAGCTTAATATATTTGCTCAAACCATCTAAGTCAATACTTAATGCGGTTTAACTATGACTAATGGCTGCTTGTCAATACAAATGAGCACCTTTATACAATGTTTTATTGCATGGTATGGTGAACAATTAAACAGTCACAACTGCTGCTCGTGCCAGCAACAGTATGTTCCCTTTTATGACAAGTTCATATATGATGCATTATTGTACTTATCCCAAATGGTCTCTATATTTATTGCTGAAACGTTACCCAGTTGGGCTGTCTGTACATTTTTTTTTGGCTGGTAGTTAAGTATGCCCGTGCAGAGGGATATCTTCAGAAGACGTGACTGGAATATTCACAGTATCATGCCTAAGATTGTAATTTATTTTGCTTAATACACATTTAAATGTCTTTCTCATACTTTTAAATGAATGGGTGATTGGCCATAACTTCAACGGAAGGCAGATGGGCTGATTGTATCGATATGGTCGCTTAATTTGTTACAGGTAATGAGGCCTCTTGGGCGTGCTAACAGGTTTCCAAGTTAGGTATACCACATGAGCACCCGAAATACCACACGAGCACTTTGAGTCATGGCACGACAGATATGCACCTCCTAGGAAACAGAACTGATAGTATAGTTCGAATGAATTCTATTACAGTAAATTATTTAAGCTGCTTTGAAAGATGAAAATTTTTTCTAGGCTATCGAAGTTCAGGACGTTTAGTTAACGCAAAAAAAAAAACACATATTGAGTAAGAAATGCCTTGTCAGTATGCTTGACTTTCTTTTATTTTTCAATAAATGGAACCAATTTCCTTCAATTTTTATCAGGTGAAACGTTTTAAAAATATATTTAACTCAGAGATTCTCTGGAAACTCTGTGTGACATATAACAAGACAGCATACCTATGTGGCCATTTTAAGATTTCCCGATCTTTTTCCAAGCCTTCCCTGGCTGTTTTCAAGAAAATTTTCTGGCAATCTATGACGCCTGCAGCTTAAGTGTAATAAAAAAAATATTGTGGTTTAATGCTTGCCAAGTACTGCCAGTCCATAATATTTAGATAAAACGAATAACACGTCAGTCACTTGACATGCAGTATTAGATTCAACTGACTTGAATCCCTTGATTAATAAAGCTGGCAAGGGCTTCGGCAAGTTCGTAATTGATGGCCACACGAGTACAGCACGGAAGACACAGAGACACACGTAAAGCAAATGCAACAATGTGAGGAAAAACTATACAATGAGTTATACAATTAGTTATTTTTACGGTTCAGCAGTAGTTTTCAATATAATTTGCTCTCATCACTTATGCCTCTAGTTAACTTTGTTTACCTCTGACTAAAGACTACATGGCAATATTAATCAGTACCATTATGATGTTTCGTTATACTACAGTATGATAAGCAGTTAGACAACCGTAATGGTTGCCGGTGCCAGCAACGGTACGTTTCGTTTTAAGACAGGTTCATGTGACACACAGTGTACTTATAAAAATAAAAGAAATGCGAGAATCCCAAACGATTCCTATAATAATACTTGTTGAAACAAAGATACCCGGCTGGACTGTGCACATTTTTTCGGGTGTTAATGCAATATGCCCGTGCCAAACGAACATGCTCAGCATACTGACTGCAGTTTTGAACAATCACGTTAAGATTTGCAATTTATTTCCGCTTAGAACAGTCTGCAATGTCTCTTTTCTCATACTTCGAGATGAATACATTTGCCACACTTTCAGTAGAATGCACATGAATGGGGGCGTACTGATCAGGTTACTTATCAACTAAAACATGTTACGATCTCTTAGGTGTGTTGATAAGGGTAGAACAAATGCAATGTCCACTGAATTATTTGAATAATCTGTGCGTTATCTACTTAGAAAAGACCACCAAATTGATAATCTGGCTCTTTTTTCTTTTGTACAGCGCATATTGTATGCAGTCTGTCCAAGACGACGGCACTACATACAACAGTAATGAAAACCGGAACACTTATTACGCACGACAATGGCTTCATACCATGCACGATCACCACAATGCGAATCTGCGCCAGCAGCCACCTTGTGATTAAGAGCACGTAAACTGCAGAACGCCGAAGCATCGGAAGCCGCTTAACGCTTTTCATATAGCTCGAAAGATAACTTCTGCTGCTAAATTGTTTAAAAAAGAGACAAAAAACAAATCTTCCAACTACCGTCAAACGCAATGCCATCAGTTTGAAACGTGTAAAGGTGTTCCCGGAGCGACTTATTTATTGTTCTCTAATTTTTTCGGCTAAGTTGCGAAGCTGCAAGTGACTGAGCTTATCGCAGGTTTCATGCTCCAAAAGCGTTTGTGGTTGCATATAAATAGGTTGGGTGAATCTAGAGATTTGTACTAGATATTTCTTCAAGTCTCGTGTTTTGCTTGCTGTAACTTTCCAAAATTATTTAGATTGGTTGCGAGGAACCTTAAAAATACTGCTACCTTTAAACTATGCGAAAACGGCAGCGCACACACTGCTGATGCATGCCCCGCAAACACGGCCTTTCATCCGAGTACGCTAGCAGTTATTCAACTATGCCTGTCTGTTTGAAAATTCTTGATGCTAACACAATTTCCAGATATATATGTAAAGCGTGTCACGAGAATTTCACGACACATACGGTGCAGCATTCATCGCGGCCGGATCAAGCGCCACGAAATGAGATCTACCATACTGGCTGCCCAACACACACAATCCACTTAGTGGTAGCTCAGTATCAAGTTAAAACATGGTGTACTTCCTTTTTTACGCACCTAAGCTATAATTATAAAATCAACAAGCACGAGCGATCGCTCGCCGTAAAATATTCCGTATAGTAGAAGCGAGAACAAGAGCGCGTTATCAAACCATGTCAACGACAAAGCGACACTATACCCGTGTCGCCTGCGCTACATGCAGCCGGTTCGCGCTACGAAATGCGCTCACATAATCATGAGGTATTGACGCAAAACGTCTTTGATAAAGCTTACCATTCAGTGTAGTTGATGCCACAAAGAAGACACGCATACACAGACACCAACGTTCAGGGAGACACCGCACACCGGCACAACCGTTTACGTGCCTGGCGCACTCGTTGAGACGGCGCACCGCCGCGCATGCGCAAGAGCTCCGAGCATGCGCAGGAGCTCCGCGCGGGAGGGCGTGCGCGCTCGGAGGATTGTGAGCGCCTTTTCCTCCTTCATTTTTTTCTTTGTCTCTTTCTCTCTCTCTGCGCACCATGTGCGCCGGAACGGGTGGCTTTTCTTTTCCCTTATGCATTTTTTTTCGTGGACGAAAGATATGCGCTGGCAGGTTGTATGACAAACGCTGTGGGCTATCATATGAGACTGGAACGCTAACATGAATGCGCTGTTTGTAAAAGCCGTTACGGGGCCCTTAAGACGTTTTAGACGCATTATTGCCAGCGTCGATGAGTAATACAGCGTATTTGTAGCATATCTTCCAGCGTACCGCCAAATGTGATGCTCGCACGTATGTTAGTGCTAATTTTCTGTTCCGATGATAGGTCAAAGCAATCAGTACAGCATTGAGGTACTCATATGCGTGGCTGCGCAGGCATACCGCCGGCGAAATACTGGGTGGGCTCAGAGAATTTGGCACCTATTTTAAGTGAATGAGAAACTTTGATGAGTTTATAGTGCAGGATATTAGGCAACAAAAGTCGCCCAATGTTAGTGACGCAGCCGAGATATGAAGACAATGTGAAAAGTATCCGAGAATCGAACGACACACAACGCGAACGCCACATGCGCGACATCGGTTCATGGCACATTCAGAAAGTCCGCGTTGTCAGCTACAAACATTACGAGCGTCTTTGCTGTTAGCTTGATGCCTGTTTCGAATCCACTTGTATCTGAAGCTGGCGTTCATAACATATATTTTAACAAATGGATCGGCGTTTTGCTTCCGTTATTCTACTGCCGCAAAAGTGATGCGACAACTGTGAAGACTGTCTTGCGATTGCCGAGAGCGACTACGTAGATCATATGTCGTCAACAAATGCAGAGGTGTACACTATGTGTATACTAAAGTCTACAAATAGGCTCTACAGCAATCTCAGCAGTATACACCTTTAGTGGCTTATATCAAATGCAGCTATGTATTATTCACCGGTACCTGCGCTTGGTTACAGCGTACACGGGTTGGGACCAGATTAACGATGTTTGTCTATTATTAATCTATAGACGTGCAAGACCACGACAACTCAGAGGTGGTGAATTCACCACCTGGTCTGCGGGCTTTCGCCACTTATTCACCACCTTTGCCACATCTTCACCATCTGACCTTCACCACCTGGTCTTCGCGAAGTGTACGTCCGGGAAGCAGCCAGGTTTAGGGCCTTCGGGTGCCTGGAAGACCTTGGTGACTCGGACGGTGCCTGCTCCGCCGCGATCCTCGTTCGGTGCAGCTGCACCGAACGCAGACTAGCAGTCTGCACGGTTTGCCCGCCGCGCCGGGGTTGCGTTGCCGTCGTGCATGAACCAGTGCCATATCGCGTTCGCAGAGGGCGGGGGGTATGGGAACTCGGAATTACATATTATCGACTTTCTTCTATAGACATTCAATACACCGGGAGTAGAGAAAAAAATAGAAACCTTGTCGACTATTGTCCATAATATAGAGAGTCAACAGACAAAGTATGGACAAAAATAAATAGAAACTGTATCGGCTTTCGTCTACAGGTAGTCCATATAGAGGGGAAGTAGACAAAGAAGAAACAAACTCCTTATCGAATTTTTTCTATAGACCGTCTATAGACTGCGAATAGACAAAAAGAAATAGAAACCCTATCGACTTTCGTCTATAGAAAGTCTAAAGACAAAGTATGGACAAAAATAGATAGAGACTGTGTCGACTTTCGTCTGTAGGTATTCTATAGAGGGGAAGCAGACAAAAAGGAAACAAACACCTTATCGACTTTTTTCTATAGACCGTCTATAGACTGCGAATAGACAAAAATAAATAGAAACTTTATCGACTTTCGTCTATAGACAGTCTATAGACTTTATATCAACAAAAGTCCAAATCTATAGAAAGGAAAGGTCGTCTATGAAATGTCTATAGACTTTCTATAGACAGTCTAAAGTCATTTTTGTAAGGGTGGCGCACCAGGTGTTGCGTGAGAGGAGACGGCATCACTCACCTCACTCTCGAAAGCCTCTGTTATCCGCTTGTTCCTTGACCTCTCAAGCTCTCGTCGGCATTTTAACTTCGCCACGGTTATTGACATACAGAAAGCAATGCATAAAGAAACAATTAATTTGAATGAAAAAACTTCCACAATATTGAATTTCGACCGTACGACCCCACACTCAGAAGACGAGTGCCTTACCCGGTTGACTTAACCAGAGCCCCTATGTAACAAGCCAGCGTACTCTGCTTTTTCGCATCAAGCTAAAAGGACCGGAAGTTCCTGTGTCAAGCCCAGCGTGACAAAAGCGTTAACTTCAAAATCACTACGACTTACTCGGAAGTGTTTCCATTAGATTCTACAGCACTCGGGCGACGTAGTTTGACATGAGTTTCGAAGTGCACCAGACTTGTGGGCAAGCATCACAACGTGCTCGCTTGCCCGCGAGGAGTGCATAACTCGAAGGACCGTTTAGAAAACGTTCAACTGGACCTTAATGCTTTAGCATTCGCAACTCATAATTGCTGAGGTGTCCTGTGATATTTTTTTTAGTTTGATCTTGGTGGAAATCTACTTATGCCAGGGGAGCGTATTTAATTTTGCCCCGTTCGTTAAATACACTCCAAACGCTATGGAGCACATGCATACACATTTTATTGCATAAACCGCAATTTCGCCCTACAGTTGAAATTTTAAAGCGACGCTTTCTTTGCCTCTTCATTTCACTTTTTCTCTAATGCTGCTGCTGTCGCTGTCTTCCACGCCTCGTTAAAATGCCGCGTAGGAGGCTGTTTCAGAGCATGTACATACTTGGCAGGAACGTGGCAGAGAGGATAGGCGATGCGAGAAGCTCGTTTGACCCTTTCCATCGACGGTCTCCACAATGCCCTCTAGAGTTCCCTGGGTGTCGTCGCAATACCTACCAGGCAGTTGAAGTTATTCGTGACTCCCGCAAAAGCATTGTAGAAGCAGCAGTGCTTAGTTTCGTACTAACGTGAAACAGTCCAGAGGCTAGGTAGACAGAAGGGTAGAAAGGAAGTAGGCAGAGAAGGCAGAAAATGGGTAGAATAACCGTTGTCACGAAACCAGGGACTAACAGCCTTGCCACTCTTCGTTCGCCGGTCGCATACTTGGGCAGAAAGCAGGAGAGGGAAATTATGGCGTAAGGAGGCACGGAAACGCTACTACTAGACTCGACACGGTTGCAGACAACCTGCGTTAATATTAGTTCAACGTGCGCTATGGTACGTTTCTGCTATTTCTGAAAAATAAGCTCTGGGCAAGCTTTTCAGGTGGACAACTAACACAGGGCGTGAAGACGCAAAGCCGCATTAAAGCACCGTAGCGTCTAGGTAACACTACGGAAGCAGTTAAACGTCACATGAACACTTCTGCGTCCTCCACTGTAGATTGGCTGTCATTACTATGTGTGTGCCGGGAGAAGATCGTGGCGGACACCCAAGCTTACTGAGGAACGAAGGAGTGAACGGGTGCACGAGCACGGGGCTCGCTGTCGCTGTGTTCTACCCAGGCGGACAGCGGCTCCGAGCTCCTGGGGTAAACGAGGTCCTGCTCGGCGAGACGTGCGTGGCAAGGTGCTGAGGGCCGTGGAGCTGAACAGCGACGAGGGTGTCCAATGTATCGGCGCTCCAGCTGCCAGTGTTCGAGATGCTGGCTGACCTGAGAGACGCCGGTCGGTGAGCTAGCACAGTAGAGTGGTGCCGAGCAGCCGTGCAGCCACCTCCGACACAGAGGTGGCTGTGTTTGATGGGACCTTCACGTGCGTCCGCCGGACGGGAGTTGTGAACGGCGTAAGAACCGGGCACCGAGGCCATGCTGCACCTATTGGCTGGACAGGCCTTTCCAGGCTGCCTGCTGCTCTTAAACGTTCCGTGTGTCCCGAAAACCTTTGCTGGACGGGGCCTGAACGTGTCGTCATTGCAGCAGACTCAAACACGGGCCTCCAGAGTGCCATAACGACGGAACCGTGAGCCCTTCAGCACAGGATTCCTGCAACCCCTTTATTCTCGTGTGCTTGTGTGGACGTACTGACAACTGTTGCGAAGCTCATAAACTTTATTTATGCTCTTTTAATGTTATCTGGTTTTCTTTATATATTCCGAATGAAACACAGTCCCCAAACGACTCTGTCGATATTGTGTATCACTGCGCACTGTCAAAAATGCCGAACAGTCCTAAACACTGCACTGTCATTCCGCTGCTCGAGGTCACGAGTTCGATGCCGAACGCGGCAGCCTAATTTCGGCGGGGCCGGAATACAAAAACACTAATGCACTTTTAGTTATATGGCGACGAAAGAACCCCGAGGGGTAAGAATGGAAGCCCGAGTCCACCCCTACAGTATGCTTCATAATTCAATTTTGGTTTGGCGACATGCAACCCCATTACTCAAATAAAGTTTAACACTTCAGACACGACACGATTTCAAGTTACTGACAATGGTGCCCCTCAATCCCACAAGCAAACACAACGCGCCATGTGTCCTGCATACTACTCACACAAAGAGCAGTAGTGTACGCAAGGTAACGTTTAACATCCGCCCATAACTGTCGTATTGCACTAAACGGGGAGAAATTAGACACTTGCCGTGAAAATCACCGCTGATTATCGTCAATCAAAGTAAACAGCAGAAAAAGCTTCGCTTACATAGATTCCCAGTGTGTCGGATTGGTATGGTTTATCGTATGTGGATTGGTATGGTAAGGTAAAACGGACGCCGACAAAAAAACATAAAAAGGAAAGAAAAAAACAACAAGCTTCAGCTGCCATCTTGTGGCCTTCTTCACAATGTGAACAAGGCTCCCGTTTGGTAACCGAAACGTCTTGTTTTCTTTTCATGTTGTTGTCGGCCTCCGTTTACCTTTAAATATGAACAATACCGACCAGATGAGTTTTCGTCGAACTCTTGGTTTCATTACACATAAATTTCCCATATATTTTCGCCAAGTATATACAAGGTACATAGTTTTGTCGTTGTGGGGGTAGCGCAAGGTAAAGAGGGACACAGAAACTGCACCTGTGCTTCGTGCGGAACAACAGCTTATGTGTTTTGTTGTTCCACTATCGCCCTTAATGTTGCGGTACCTGTCACCATGAATGCACACGAACTGGCCCAATAAAATTGCCTGCTATGTAACGTTTCTTGTTTATTTCGCCGAGAACATGCTACCGCGAACCTCTTATGGTGCAACTACGGACCTTCTATGGCGCGCAGAAATAAAGAATACAGGAGAGTTCAATAAATATTTGCAACACTTTGAATTAGGCAGGTAGCACGAAAACATTTTTATGCATTAAAGTTAGCATTTCCCCTATGTTCAATGAACGTGAGATTGGTACCTTGTAGTCTTGTTTTATGCCTGTGGGAACATTGTGGAAGATATGAATAAATAACCTTATACAATGCCTATCTTTACCTTAAAAGTTTTATCATTTATAGCTTGACACTCCACAACCAGCTTCATTTTTTAAAGAAAGACAAACACTGTACCTCACATAGTTCGCCAAGAAACCCGGGGAAAGTAATTATATGCCTGGTATTGCAAATCAAAATGGAATGAAGAGGATATTTTGGTAATTATTTTGAAAGTTAATGGTCATGGTGTACAGTTAAAGCTTTCGGTACACGACGCACATACAGCAGCCATCATCTCCTACAAATATAAGATATTCGCCATGTCTGGTCTTCCCAGGAAAGGGGAATAAATTTCTAAGCGTTTTTACAACTTCTCAAAGCAGCAAACGACAAGGGTCCAGAAATATTCATTTACCCGATAATTGACACAGACACTTTAAAATTTTCATGAATGTTGCCACTTACGATCTCTACATTTACTTAAAATCTAACCTTGGTATATATACCTCTGCACAAAACACTGAGGCTGGCATGTAGCGTTTTTGAGCTGTTTCTATAGTCGCATGTTGTTTCTATAGTTGGCTTTGTATACCTGCAGTTATATTCAGATCCCAACACAAAAGTGAGAACCTGGGAAACAAAATAATTTTATTCGTGCAATCAGTCTGGCATCATTCTTTTCACTTCCAGAGAAACTAAGTGCACTTCCTTGTATCTGCCGTCTTCTTCCTTTGACACTAGTGATGCTGGAAGCCTTCGGTTCGCGCCTTTGGAACTGCACCTGCAAAAGAAATTTCTGCAAATCAATTAGTTCTGTGGAGAGAGAAGTATGAAGAAAACTCTTATTTGGCTCAGAGCTACTCAGTGAAGCACGGGCAGCAGTTTTATGAGTGCCAGTATCTGTAATACGTTGATCAAAACGAGAATTCATTTTTCTCCGCGATCGTAAAGAAAATGAAGTGCAATAAATATTTATACTACTAAACAAGAACAAAGTTACCCGAGGCATTTCAATAGTTAATTTGTTTCAGAGCATAAATTCAAAGTGTTTTTAGGCAAACAAATAAAAGAGCCATCAGAAATAATTTACAGGCCTAGAGTTGTCATGGTAAGCCACACACCAGTGGCATATTAAATACAAAGACTCACATTTCTTCTTGTTTACAGAATAGCAGTAGTCTTCAAATCTAAGGCTGTGGTGAAGACCCTATGCGGTGACCCCGTACACGTAACGCACTGGATGCGGGTGGTAGTCGTAGCGGTGGCCGTAGCTATAGCGAGCCGGGTAGTAGCCGTAGCTGTAGGCTGGAACGTGGTGGACAATGCCGGTCACCGCGGTGGGCACCGAAGCGTGGACGGTGTGCACGGCCGTGGCCGCGGGCGTGTAGGTCGACACCTTGGCTAAGGTGTGTGGCACTCCAGGGTGGGTTGACTGGTAGCTGACCACCCGGCTAGCCTTGGAAACGGCCGGAGCGTGGTGGACGGTGGTGGACACGGCTGGCACCGCAACCACGGGTGCAGTGTAGACCTTTGTGACTGCCGGCACTGCGGGCACCGCTACGAATCCAGCGAAGGCACCACTGGCCACGGCCAGAACGATACAGGAATAGAACTGCGAGAGGGAGAGTTGAACGGTATTCGCGTAAAAATACGTTCTTGCAATGTAGGTGGGCTCACAAAGGAGGACAAAAAGGCACTTTTCTCACAAAAAGCAGCATGCCTTGAATCATAGCGCTATTTAAGATACGTGAATGCAGAGATTTCGCCTAACATGATCGTGTATCTAATTAGGATTTAAGTGCACCTGAGACACGGATACAACATTAGGGAGCTATGTTGAGTAGCTTTAACTACACTTATACTACTTCATGTACTAAGGTTAAACTCGATAAGACGCACTGAGAAAGAATACGCACATGCAAGCAGCCAATGTTAAGTGTACACTGTGAAAATAATTTACGAGAACTGATTCGCACGAAAATGTTCAAACTGAAATAAAAGCACTTTCGTTCTCTGCAAAGCATCAGCGATATTTTATCCCTGCATCGACCTCGACGCACCAAACCTCTCGCATGCTTGACACTACCTTCAGATTAACATGTTTATTTGTTGACACGATAAGTACGATTACCCTAATCATAGATTAGTTCATGTAAAATGGCAACACATTCTCGATAAATTCACTCAAAATTAAAAGAATGTAGATACCAAACATTGAGCTTACGTTTCTTTTTCTATTAAACTTTGCAACATCACAAACAGGCACTGCTTCAAGAGTGCGAGCATACATAGAGAATCAGTTTTATTTGTTTTTAAATGTTATGCTGCACATGAACGAAAAAAAATCTGCCTGACAAACGCATAGACAATAATTATCTAGATGATGCCGGAAAAGTATCATTTGAAGCTACCACGAATGTCCTCACCATTTAGTTGCACATTTGTTAATAGAGATTTACGCATGGTGCGGAAAAGAAAGCGAACAATGAGAATAGTAGAAAAGCCAGTAATAATAAGAGTAACAGTGTCTCTAGCAAAATCGAATGCGTCTATTACTACTCCCTGAAGAATATAGCGATATTTCGCGCTACTGGTGCATGCAGCTCTATAAACAAAAAGAGAGCCCAACAGAGATTGTCTACAGCCTGCTCGCTAAATACAGTTCAGCCCATGCTTACAGTGATCATGGTCGGTTATTGGTGGGTGCGGCTTGCGAACGACTGACCAGCCTGACTGCGAAGAGGCGACCAGTTCCTTATATAGTCTGCCTTATCGAAGTTAACTTCGCAGTAGTGTCTTCCCTTTCCCTCTTTCTCATGTTTTGCACCTATAATTTGCCAAACCAGCTCAAACACGTCATGATCGTAGATTGACCTTTGTACCAGGCACCTAGCAGGCGGGACCCTGACCGTGCGTGTCATTAGTCTTCCTGCACTGCTATCGACTACAACTCGCTCAGATCGAAGTAACATATGATCTTTTGCGTATGCGAATGGTCGCACCTGAGCGCCGTGGTGAGGACAAACGCGGCAGTTTAACTGAGTCATGGGGACTATGAACTACGTTTTGCACTATGGAGTGCAGCTTAAAAGCGCACTCAAATGGTGCCGCGCTAATTTCTTTTGACGATCGCAGTGGGTCGTCACTCCGTCTTAGCTTGTTGATAATCCGAGAGCGTTCGAGATGCCAATCTCTCGCACGTGGCGCTTGGCTGGATTCACAGAAGAGGTGGGTGATGTTTCTGGACACTTTCCTCGACAAAAATATCCTTTCGCTTCACAGACTGTCTGTCATGTGAACACAAGCGGGTCACAGTTTACATGTCGTCCTGAAATTTCATCAAGTCTTTTCACACCTGTACCCGTTGATACCATGCATTTCGTGGCAAGATGTGTTTTGCGCACTTCGGTTGTCTAAGGTATGGCACGTGTGAAAAGTGGAGGTTATAAAGCGTCATGACTCCTTGTTTTCACAGCTCTTTTCTTGTTCCTGATTCGTGGTTGCGATGACATTGTAGTCAACTAGCCCAGCTTAGGGTTCTACATTGGCCGGCTGAGCACACTTAGAGTGGAGCTATTAAGTGAAGTAGCCTTCGTTAATGGTGGTGGGAAAAAAAGGGGGCTGGCTATATGTATATGCGAAGTACTACGGACGGAGCACCTTCTTGCAAGCGACATTCCTTCTTTTCAAGCATTTGCATCCGCCTGCAAGATTTCACTAGTGTAAGAGATTATTGAAAAGGCTAAACGGAGACGTCTTGAATATAGCAAGAAATTTGCACTAAAATGTCATATTCTCCTTTCAACAATAGAAGTACACAACCTTCAGGGCGTGCATAGAAAGAGTCACATCGCATTAACTGCAATGACATTTTTGCACATTGCACGTTGCATCATTGCAAATCGCCAGAAATACAGTGAACATGATTGTGATGCATGTCACTTAGAAATTTCTAAGGGCTTTTTAGCACAAGTACTTGAGAAAAGCTAAGAAGATAAAAATAACCTAAAACTGTGCGTTTCCGTTGAACTGTGACTTACCACTCAGTAAAGAACTGCAACCAGCTCTTCAATAGTTTAAATTCAAGTACTTTACACTGATGATGGTACTGGCTTCGTCTGCACGTAAGAAATTATGGCTATTGAAGGTGAATATTGTACCTTATCAAGAAACCTTGCTTCTAGCGCTCATCAAACCACAGATTTTATAACAGTATTGTTACCGAGGCCAGGACGAAGGCCCAAGAAGAGGACCACCAAAATATGTCCTTTTTTGATATGCAGACTTATTTCTCGCACAATCGCCTGCATGGTACTACGAACAAAAAAGGGTACTCAAACAGGAACACCTTAGAAAAGAAGGGTGCAAAAACTGTAATTAGGGCAAAAAAAAATGCTCGCTGCATTTCACTCTGTAAAACATGCACACATCTCAATATTGTGAATGGCGTGTTCCGATGTGAATGACGTGTTATTCGTTAGAAGGTCTGTCAAAAGCCAAGCAACTTCGGAGAAGTTTTTGACAAAACGGCGAAACTACGGACACAGGCCGACTAAGCAGCGCACGTCAGATGTAGAACTTGGTGCAGGGAAACTGCAAACGGCATGAACTCTTTTCGGATCAGGTTGTACACCGGTGCGTCAACGAGGTGTCCCAACACAAACGCCGGTTATATCCGTTAATTTTCGCGCTTGCTTCCTGTTTGGCTGTTGCCTCGGCTCTCTCCCTTAATGGATTGCATAATTCCTGAACTGCTTCCGACTCTTGTTTGCAGTTGCCAATTTTGGACGTGAATAGTTGTAAGGTTAGCGAGAAAACATCCGAGTTAACGGGTGACATTCATATTGGTTATGTGTTTAACCGCTACTGCAGGGTTTTATGATGGACGCTGTTTCACATGATTTTATTTTCGACCTATTCTAACCCATAGCGAGAGTATATGCTTCCGAGGATCCACCAGCGTCGCGGCAATGCGTCACTCGAGGAAATAATGAAGCAAAATGAAAAGGTAAACGCAACTGGCGTTTTCTCCAACAGCACTTCGTTCCACGAGCATACAGCCCAGCTGGCTACGAACCGAATACATTTCCTTGTCCCTGGATCAGTCTAAAAAGAGAAGGTTCGACTAACGAAGCAACAGTGAAGCGTGTGACCGTTGCTAAAGATGGTGACAACTGAACGCATCTCGAGTTGATAGCGCGGGCTCCGAAGCGATGAGAAAGCGGGCTTTCGCACCTTAGGAGATGCCAATAACTACCGTCATCCAAAAGGAGTGAAAAAAAGGTAGCAGAATGTTGACCGCCGAATACCTGTCTAGTCTCAAGATTAATTGGGCGTTGCTTTAGGTATGTGTGTGAGGGGCGGTGGCGTAAGCGGGTGAGGGGGTGGTTATGCCGCTTAATTTCAGGGGAAAGGGAGACCCCACCCTCACCCACCCCTGGGGTACTTGTTTGTCTTATGCTGGATATATTATTAGAGAAGTCTTCCAGCCAATCACAAACATCATTTATAAATGGGAATGTTTGTGAACTTGGCCCCTGCTTGTTTTGTTAATTCGATGCCTTCGCAATGTACGAGTGCATCTTAAAGAAGATCACGTTACCTAATATATTCTGTAGAGGCGCGCAGGACCTTTATATTTTTAAAATCTTTTTTGGTGCGACCTGATGAACGATTCTCCGCTTTCCTGTGGAGGACACAGCGTAACAGTAAACGGGCACGATGAAATTGACAGCATGTGCGTTCTAGTAAAGAGATAGCAAGAGAAAAGGACACGGGAGGCAGCCAAGTTGAGAAATCTAAATGTAGAGATGGCTACGTCGTAATGGAGGAAAATAAAAAGGTCGAAAGGAAGTGGAGGGAAGAAGAAATAGTAAGCTGTCAGCATAAGCACAACGAAAGCAAGTTACAGTGACTGCTGTTTTTCATTGAGTTCCGATGCTCTTAAAAGACACACTTATGTTTTAGAGCAACTTGGGCAGCCAGCACATTTACGCTGGCAAAAATCCTCGATTTCTGGGCACGTACTCCCAGAAATCTCCTACACTATGATTGTTCGCAAGAGGAAGTTCCAGCCAGTCCTAATGGAGGGCGTATTATTAGCCAAGGTGGCAGGCCAATGAAAAAAGAAAGCATTGACTAACGTAAAGCTTTGTGAATTCAGCCCCTTCTATCCTTAGAAGACGGCGGTCAAGCTTGTCGATGGTTGTGCACAGTGCTTTTCATTATGCATTCAAATAAACAGAATAACACGGACGTGATGCAGTAGTTTAACGACATAACAAAAACCACATTCTGGATCTCTCGCTATTGAGATAAGGAAGGAGTACGCACTTACGAGTGATATACTGCAAGATGTAAGATAGACAATGCACACGGGGAGAAGCTACAGGCAAAAGAGGAGACGGGACGAAGCGCTGTCGCCACGGCAACTTCTAAGCTCACGCGTGTTTTTGTCAGCTTGCTTTTATTTGCTAGGCTCTGTTAGTTTGCCTTATCATAAGACCGTGTGCTCATTCGATTTTTCCGTAGCCTTCAGATTTCGGCGTGTGCGCTTGCCCGTTGGCATGTGTATATGTGTTCATCGCCAATCATTAAACTTTCTTTAAAATCAGTGCTTGGCTATGTCTCGTTTTTTACCCTATGATTTCCCCTGGGCGCTGCTTACCTTCAGTCATGGATTACCAACATGTCCACTTGGATATCATTTCACGCTACTGTAAGCTTTAGACGACATATCACATTAGCGTCACCTGGTGGTGAGCCTTGCCAAAGGGCAGCTTTACGTCGGGATTTAGGGAACAAAGTTGCTGATATGTAACGTCTACCGAATTGTATTGGGCCAACGTAAGCTCACATCGATAAACTCCTCGGCAAGGACCCCTCCGAAGGGTCTAGACTGCGCATTAGCTATGCGGACTATATCCTCGTAGAATGCGTTACAGCTTTAGAGCAATACATCACACATTGATACCGTCTGGGCGTTCGCTCTTCTGATTGTCGCACGTACCCGGCAGCTTTCGATCCATGGCATGTCGATTGTAAAAGAAAAGAAGCATGCAAGCACTAACTAAATGCAGGGCAAAGAGAGCGTAAAGTACTGGCAGTGAGCCAGCCTCCTACGGCAATGAAACAAAGCATACCTCCTACCTCCTAGAAAATTCAGTCTTAATGAAAAAATTTCTGAGAAAATGCCTAGATATCATTATTTGTATTTATTTCTGGTGAGCTGATATGCCGCTCTGCATTTCGAACTTCATACTGGCTACGGTAGCACGAAGGACGAGGCCTAGGGCTTCCCCCCCCCCCCAACCCGGGGCGCTTGGTAATCTTTTGTGCCTATAATCTGCTGCAACCATCCTGTTTTCCATTCACATTTCGTTGCTCATGTGCTTCCAATTGTGGCCACTTAATACCTTCCGTTTTCCTGTGACGGCAGTTATTATTATTTTGCTATTACCCTGCGGTATGAAGGCCCATGAAAGGAGCGACCTGTATTCAGCTTTTCTCAACTGTTTTACTGCCATATGTCTAGTTTTAAGCACGCGGAATAGATATCTATTGTATTGCTGAGCCGTGAATTCACCACTGTGGAAGACTGCGCAACACCCCAGATCTTTGCCTTGATTTCAGCTTCGCGAAACAACTTTGACGACAACATTCAACGTAAAAGACCCTGAAGTTTCTGAATAGGGCCATTTGCTACGACGGCACTTTGAATCCGCTAACACTGTACTTTGCAATGCTGTCGCGCATCTAGAGCATAATATTATTATTACATATTATTATTAGCACTACGTTGCGCAATCATTGCAATTGTGTGACTTGTGTAAGAAAGTTTCTTGAAGGTTACGCGCACTTTTTTATGAAGGTGGTTTGCATAAAAGAGTAAAAAACCGCCTCGATGCTTGTCAGTGGTATTCGTAAATCTGGCCTGAGATCTATGTTTCAGTAAAAAGCGCCTGTGACAGCAAGAGACCTGGGAAACTTGATGCAGAATGTGGGCTCTAATTACTTCGACAACTTTTGTTGAAATTCACAACTCCCGCAACAAAAGCTAGAATTTCAGGTGACCTGTTCGAATCAGTGACAAAATACATTGACGCTAAACCTTAGTAGAAACATCCAAAGGGAACAATATTTTCTTCGCCTAGCCATTCGACGCTCATTTGAGTTGTGCGCTGCATTGTTGACAAACATAGGCCCATGAAGAAGCCATAGTGCAGACTCGAAAACATTCGTCTGGATAATCATAGTAGCCCACTTAATTGAGGTGTTATGACACACGCATGTTCACTTGCGGTTAACCGCGGAACAGAATGGCATAGAGTTGTCGCAACGTATCCCGCCGCCATCATGCTCGCGGAACAGCGATATCTGCAGCTCTTTTAGATACGTACTAGCGCCTGAATTTCCGCCATGTGTGGTCAGCAAGTGCCTCTTAATTGTTTCTAGATTATTGAATATTACACCACAAGTGTTAAGAAATAGTTTTTTATTTCTGCGAGGAATTCTTCAGCCTTGGTCGTCGCATCGCTTTGACCAGACAAGTGCTGCACAATGCTACTTTTGCTGCACATTCTGGCACCTATAATGTCCCAGGGGGTGAACGCAAGCTCCGATCATCTCTGTAAAAACAAAACAAGCATAAAATCACAAACAAGTTTAGTGATCTGCCACACCTTCATGGCGAACAAGCACTAAATCTATACTGCATATCAGTAGGTGGGGTTAGGTAAGTACACGCAGACCTCAAACCCTTATGAGCGTTATCGTTAGAAGAATGCGTGAAAGATTTTGTCTGTTATAGCGTTGACAAAATTCAATATCTTAGGCGCAACCACAGAATATATGCTGTTTGAGAACACACTTCTTTTATGTGCTGTACATGCACAGATTACATGCATCGTTGAGCGAAGTTACCTATCAAGAAAATAGGTTCGTCTCTCGTCCAACGGGAGTATAATCTTGCGTTATGTTCACGTCCATCCCCGTGCAGGACATACTGTAGGCGACTCACATTTTTTGACGTGACCGACGTAGCCAAAGGCTTCCAATCCGTAGCCGTAATTGAGTCCGTACGGGCTGAGGCCATAGACGTACCGTAGAGGGTTGTAGTTGTACCGGTGGCTATAGGTGTAGCCGGTTGGATAGTAACCGTGTGTGTAGGCGGGAACGTGATGAACGACACCGGTCACGGCTGTGGGCACGGAAGCGTGGACAGTATGAACAGCCGTCGCAGCGGGAGTGTAGGTTGAAACCTTGGCAACAGTACGTGGCACGCCGGGATTCGTGGTCTGGTAGCTTGTCACCCGGGTGGCCTTGGAAACGGCAGGAGTGTGGTGGATGGTAGTGGCCACGGCCGGAGCCGCCACCACCGCAGGAGCCGCCACCACTGTCCGTGTCGCGAAAACTTTTGTGGATGCGGGAAGTGCGGGCACGGCTACAAACCCGGCAAAAGCACTGCTGGCCAAGGCCAGGAGCAAGTACGAGTGAACCTGAAAAAGATCGGCATTCAATTTGGCAGCCACTACGTCATACGGTTCCTGCACCGTGTCTGTTTGGAAGTTGCTAACATTGGACTTAGGAAATTGCGGCTCTCAAAATTTACTGGCGTAAAGAAGTAGTTATATGTTTATAAAAAATGTGAGAAGTGAACTTCTCGTGGAAGAAACCATGCACCTAACGCGTGATGAGCAGAGAACCTTGAGACCGGTGTAAGCTGCATAATTGCTTAGAAAAAAAGTTACAATGCATGAATCGTAGTACACAATATTCGCCGAATTTGTGTCGGATGTAGCAGCCAAAAGATTGGCTATTTGCAAGAGAGCTTCAGGGTATTCTACGTATGTAATAAACAAAAAAGCCTTTAACTTTAATGAATGACTTCAAGAAAAATGTACGCGGCTTTAAATAGTGTCCTTGAAATCGAACGCCACAAAGTATGGAAGATCCATTCCCTTCTGTTCAAGATTACACGGAGTACATTCGGCGTGAAATGTTTGCGCGCAGTGGGAACTGAGAAGCATCTGAATACTTGCACAGCCAAAGTACCGAGCCTAGAATTTGTATTGCCAGTTTTTACCGGTATATGAAAACAACAGATTGTTGTACAATTATATGGCTGTGGTAACAAGGCGCTCCGAGCTTCGACATTTTCTGAAATCTTGTGTCCCGAGTGTCGTTTGCGCCCTACAGGTTCCCACAAAGATCTCTACAGGGAATTCCAGCCCCGCCATCGTTCAACAATAATAGGATTTATGATTAGCCCTTAGATAAATCTACGTGCTTGTAATTTTAAACACTCATAAGCCATAATTGCTTCTTCTTGCTTTTATCTTTCGAAATTTCCAAGCACTCATTTCTAAGCGCACGTGCGTAATCATTGTAAAGTGTAGCTCAATTTGAAAAACGCAAAGTTGTTTCAAGCCAGAAGCATGAAGTTAGCTGACTACATGCACTATCATTCCTACGCCGGCGGAACCGCGATACTCGCAGCTCTTGTAGACATTCGCGCCAGAGTTTTAGTTATTGTAGGAAAAACTCTATGCGTTGCGCAAGCCCTGCTAAGAGGAAAAGGATGCGACCACGGCTCCGCTAATAGCTTCTAAGAACAGAGAAAGCTTGCTTACAGTGACCATTTTGTTGGTTGGCTGAAGTTGCCTCTGCAGAAGTGACTCGAGTGATGGTGAGGTGGCGGCTGGCTTCTTATATACCTGCCTAAGGCAAGACTAACGAGCTCTTTTTTTGTTCTTGCTTGCAGCTTCAACAAATAAATGAAAAAAAGAAAAGGAACTTGGGATGTAACCATTAAAATTCTGCGAAACAAGCCCATAGTCACTGAAGTAGAACATTGACCTAGGAACCAGTCTGTTTCTATGTGGAATTTCAAGCGCATTACACTCTGCATATCTTGCCGGTCTTTCCTGGCCACTTATCAGCGCAGCGAACTTGACATACAAGGCGCTCCGAGTGTCTGTGTATTGCAATGAACTATTAATTCCTCATTTCCGATGAGATGTCCGTTCGCGTTAGCGAAAAAAGAAATTCTTCTGCTCCCCTACATGGCAGCGCATTCTTAAAGTATAGATTTGCAATCCGGGAGCGCTGAGTTAATTCTTGCCGACGTCCGGAGTGGGTCGCCACCCTGAGAGATGAAAATCTCCCCTTAAGTCCTTTAGATGGTTATCAAGTCGAGTCCGGCCTTTTGAAAGATTCAGTAGGATGGAGACATTCGCACATTTTTGTGGCTTTCGTTATTCTCTCGTCAGAAAATTTTTAAGCATTTCCGTATTGTTTTCGATCTAGCCACATGCTGACCACTCTTCTCGTCAAGAAAGGTTGCGTTTCTTTTTCTCCGCAATTTTTCTATGGCGTCAGTCGCCTTAATAGTTGTTCAGTAGTCGGTTGTCATTTCAGGAAAAAAGACAAAATTATGGCACTTGGCAGTACGTTCTGACATGGAATAAAAGATAACGTCAACGTGCGAAGACTAGATTAGGTGGGAACTAGTTAGAATTAGTAGCAAATATACTGCGACAAGACAAAATTCCATGATCATTTCCTCGACGCTTAGAGACATTCTCCCATCGTCTTCGACTGAACGTGGTATACACGAACAATTACCTACAGCGCATAGGGCTTACCACTAACCGCTACTGTGATAACTGTAGCAACTTCGAGACAGCGAAGCACATATTACTAGAACGCCCCGCGTACCGCGAAGAGAGAATTGTTTGAGCAAAAAATGGACGTAATTTGACAAGATGCGTTAACATTACCCAGCATATTAAGTCGAACGCCCAGCCCTTCAAAACAGTGGCGGGTTTTAGATTTATTGTACAGGTACCTGTCAGAAATTAGTCTAATATTAGGAAAGCTTACAAGATTGAACATTTCATATACAAAAGCCTAAATTTACCCGCCATGTCACCTGTAAGTATTAGTATCAGGTCCACAAGCGCCTTTCATGTTTATTTTGATTCTCTTTTTTCCCGCTCTCCTCTGGAATCCTTTAATCCCATTCCCCATCCTTATACAGAGTAGCATGCCAGGGGTTGTGTACGCTCCGGCAAAAATCTCTGTTTTCCTAATAAAGAGTCTCTCTCTCTCTCTCTCTCTCTCTGTGGGACAAGATGACTTAGAGATGCAAAAGCACAGGCCAGAATCACGATACTGAGTTATAATTAAATCTACGTAAACAGGGAGCTGTCGCAGATGTAACATTTCCGTGTGCGCACGTAGGAAGATCTTGAGGCTTTCATCGCAGGGAGAGTGATCGGCATACACATATATGTCATACCATGGAATAGCTGTGAATATTACGACAGCATCCAATGACAAGGAAATCGCTGCAACAGACCACATGTGCACAACCAGACAACTCAAGAACGTTGGTAATCATGTTGAAGATGTATTACGTGTTCCACGCCTTAATCAAGATTCATGAATTCATGCATATATGAAAGCATTCCTAAATCTCGTTTCCACTCTTTTTCTTGGTCGTATATTTGCGCATGATGGCAGGTCCCACAGTGTTGTCTTTTTTTTTAAATAAAGAACAGGGTAAAAGAAGCGCATCTAAGGCTGTATTTTTTTACGTACTGGTACAAACTATTTTCTTGTATGTACCAAAATAAAGACAAGGCGACTTAGCGATTTAGCGTTCGTGTCATCATTAGGCTCCATATTTTCAGACTACCGCTGTAGTATCAGCGAGAAATCTTTCACTTTGCAACAATGTAAATTCTAAAAATTCTGGCAGCAATTTTCGGAGTAATTGTCCAGAATGTACATCAGAAGTGTCTTCCAATGCAATGTAGAAAGCCGACAAAGACGTCATGTTTGGTTGTCGGGTTTGAATATCTTCTCAGTTGACTTTGTGTGAGCAGCGTGCTCTATAGTATCAAATATGTCTGTGTCTACACGGAGGTAACAGCTACAGTCGACGAGATAAAATAATTAGAGTGGCATCGGAAGTAGGCCTTTGCTATAAAGAATGCAAAATAAGTGTTACAGAGTGTGTCATACCTTTTCACCACGAAGTAAAATGGGGAAACGTTAAGCCAGTATTAAACCTCCGCATTTTGGAGGAAAAGTTCGTTCACGGCTTGCGGCAACTGCAGGTTACACCGAAGAAAATATTCTTGGCCCAGTTGCTGTATACGAATGAGTTAAGGTTTCGGCTCGGGGGTAGAGTGCGAAATTAATTAAAGAGCGCCAGTCAAGACAAAGCGAAGACAAAACACAGAATTCTGGCTTTCAAAAAGAATAATTTCGAAAAAGTTGCAAACTTATATACTACAAGAAAAAGCGACAATAATGTCGCACGATACAGAGACCACATGATCACACATAAAGAACTCTGAACAAGAAAAGAAATAAGCTTGTCAATATTCAGTGAACATGAGTGTCTTCAACAGGAACCTATTTACCCCTCCAAAGACTTGTAAAAAAGGATGAAACTATAAAATTGCATGGACATAATGTCCGTGTCATCGCGCTTTTCTTTCTTTTGTGCTCGTTAGTGTGTAGCTGCACTTAATCCTATATTTCACGAAGTAACAAACAAATTGTTTTCTCCAGTCATCTCAATTGTAGAGCAACAAATCCTCTAGATGAAAGTGCGCGACCAGGCACAGAATAAATCAATGGGTGTCAAAAGGCAGTTATTGTAGCACAGGTTTCTATTATGGTGTTGGCTCCCTATTTTGCAGATATTTTAATAGAATGTGGCTAACAGGATGGAGCGATTAAAAAGGGCATACTGAAAACAAAAGATGGCCCTGAATGCCTGCCGGAATTGTTAGTACGATTCTCCAAAAGTGCTTGAAGCAATTGTTCACGTGAACGCGTACATTTCTCCGTTGCCAAGCCCATGCCCATGGCGTGCCTTCTATGTCTTTTGTTGCATCAAATGTATCTTATGATCATAAGTCAATGCGGTGAAATAACCGCAGGTTTTGCTATTTACTTTCGTTGCTAACTTGCATCCAAGTTTCCCGCGTTTCCAACTGGTTTAGCAACAAGCGATGACCGATTGTCGCGTGGACCAACCGGGACATTGGAGATCGATTTGCACGGCAACGCACCGTCGCTACCACTAAACGCCTCACTCCGAGACGCCGTGTAAAGCCGTTCGAATCGCAATAGTTCAGCCCATCGTGGTGAGCTTTCGACCCCGCCAAGTGAAAGTTGAATTTCATTGCAAGCTATTTCTCTTATGCCGCTAAAATAGGCTCACCGCCCCCGTAAGACAGAACCGTACCTACTTTTATTTTACACCTTTTCTTTATCAAGCAATCATGCTTGTTTCCGGTATGTCACTCTTTAGACAGCCGAAACTTGATAGCACAATTTAAAGGCAACTATAGCGTGTACGATTATTCTAGACAGCAATTTCTTGCTTAAGACTGCGGGTAATGTCAAGTTCAGTGTGAGGAGCGAAGGCCACCTCCTTCATTACTATGTATCACGTTATAGCGCATGCGCATATCTTTCTGCATCGGCTTTCTATCAGCAAAGCAAACCTAATAAAATGCCTTCGCAAGGTTTCTCTGTTGTAATCATGAGGAGTAGTTACGTTAATACACGGTTTTATAGACACAGCTAGCTTTTAGTGTGTACATTCGCTATGAACTGGCTTTCGCAAATGTATCATTTAGGGCGGCATCGATCACACTTGAATTTGTGCTAATGAAAGACTAGGAGAGGCTGCCTCCAAAATATTGTGTGATTACTCGAGCAGATTTGTCTACACAACAAGCGAGAAAAAATAAACTGCACATCGCTAGCAATCTATTCAGCGGTGGTATAACTATCAATGTGGTTGGCGAGGACACCGTCTAGGCCAATTATATAAAGTCTTGCTACAAACGGCGAAGAGTAACTGATGCGAGGAGTAATATATCATTGCTGCTATGGGCTTTTAGTTTAAAAACATCAAAACTCTCTTTTTTCCTCCTACACAAAATCTGAACCCCAGGCTTTATGTCCCACAGTACAGACAAAGCAGACCCATATATACAGTTCTGAAGTTCCAATGGACAAGCCAAATGCAACGTCTTCATATTCATTTTCTTATATTTCCTAAAGTATTTATTCGCCTCACAAGTTCACCGAGATCGCTCAAAGGTAGCAGAGGAAATTTCTGTTATGTCCTAGGATACGAGTTTCTTCTTCTCGTATTGAAACAAGACAATGTCGTTGCGTGGGCTTTAGAAGCAAAATTTTAAAGTAGAAAAATAAACTTTAAAGTAGACAAACTAAGCTGAAAATTTGTTTCCGTTTGTGTTAAAGAGGAGTGCCGGCAAGCTAAAAGTAGACGAACGCTGCAGTCGAGGTAAAGAAAATATGGTTGATAAGAGGCGAACGCCGAGAGCCTCGAACATGCACGAATGCTAGGCAGCTGCTGAGTGCCCACACTGCGATAATGATCGCCCTTAATGGATGAGCTGCGGTTGTTGTGTCCGCAGCCACTCACTCACCCAGAGTGTATAACTTGCCAGCTGTGCCTCATTAAACCTCATTTCCAAGCGTCCTTGTCCCTTAGCAGAGACACCGTAGAGGTCACTGAACACGAAGAGCACAACCTTTGGCCCGAAAGTGCCCACACTCGCCTTTGAGGGGTTGCGGCTGAAGTGGCTGTTTACTTATTCGTACATTTCTTTCGGAAAGACGACCTGCACAAGTTAATTCAAGAGAGCTTGCATCTTGGGGCCTCGCTGCAGTTCAATTACATGAAGCCGCTCCCCTTACTTGTTTTGCTTTGCTGTTTTGCTTCTTCCCCAACTTCACCCAAAAATACTTACGAATCGCGGCCCTCGGCTGGTATATAAAGGTCTATCGACCGTTTCCACGACAGCAATTCATCCTTTTACGGACTCTGCAATAGCTCACCAAAACAACCACCATGACCACCGTAAGTTCAATCTCGTTCTAGTTTTAGTTCTGCCTTTCTCGTTCGTCGGTCAAATTCAGCGTCAAATGGTAAAATTCTTCTTTTGCAAACCCCAAGAGGCATTCAGCATTAAGGGTATTTTTTTTTTATGACTGAGCATATGTCAGTCTTTTAGTGCAATTGCTTCTTCTCTTAGAATTTCAACGCCAGTACGTCACATGGAGTAATCATTTGATGCCTGCAGGCATCTCATATTCATCGGAATTTCTTCGTAGAATTAAAATATTTAAGAGAGGCCTTTAGCAAGCCTGCCGAAATTGCGAAACGGGGATTCCTTGGAGGAGTGTTTAAAAACATCCAGGTCATTTGAACACGTTTACTCAAAGGTGCGTCGATTTAAGTTATGTCGAGGTAAAAAACACTTTATCTTGCCCTTACTCCTTTCTCCAAATCTTGGTGTCCACAATGAGCGCAGTCGCCTAGTCGCTGCGTCGATTGACATTCCTATTTTACTTTTTTTGCACTGTCAGCTCTTCCTCGTCATTGCTATGGTCGGCACGGCCTTCGCCGGACACATTCCAACACACGCGGTGCCGGTGGCATCTCTGGCCACGACGTACCATCACTCCATCGTCGCGGCACCGGCTTACGTAGCCGCCGCAGTTCCCGCCGTGTCCACCACCGTCCACCACACTCCAGCCGTGTCCAAGGCCACTCGAGTGACCAGCTACCAGACTACCCAGCCCGGAGTGCCGCACACAGTGGCCAAGGTATCCACTTACACCCCAGCTGCCACGGCCGTTCATACTGTCCACGCTGCGGTACCCACTGCGGTGACCGGTGTTGTTCATCACGCTCCAGCCTACACGTATGGCTACTATCCTGCACGCTACAGCTATGCCCACCGCTACGGCTACCACCCGCTTCGCTACGGCTACGTCCACGGCCTTAGCCCATATGGTCTCAACTATGGCTACGGACTGGACGCATTCGGCTACGTCGCACCTGTCAAGAAATGTGAGAGCACTGCCTTTTGCTTCTTACCATACATTAAGCTTTAAAAAATTTCGACTACTGCCTAAAATAAATTCTGCTTGCGAGTTCTTTGCATAAACTTGGATTCGTAAGGGCAGTAAGGATTGTAACCGAGCATTTTCTGCGCTACTATCATTTGTCGTTACCAACAAAGAATACGCAGTCCAATAAATATTATTGATGGTGCGCAGTGCGGCCGCTTGCAAGAACCTGTAAATACCAGTTTCTCCTAACATTAAGAGAAAAGTATTAGACCTGCAGGTAACGTTAAGGGAGCTCAACGTGTTGGTTATAGAGAATGATGTCATTGTCTTCTTCACAGAAACTCAAAGCCAGCACCTAGGGACAACGTCACCTTCCGTGGAACAGAAGGGAAACTCGAGAAGCGACTGCTAATGATGCGGTGAAAGTCCCAGTACAGTTTGTTGTTCTGTGTGTGTGTCGTAGGGATGAGTTCCTCAGAAAAATAAACAATATTTCCTCAGCCATCTGCATTTCGGATCAGCCGACCTTGAGCATTTACTACCGCCGTCCTAGCTGATTACCATTTAATACTTTGCCTCGCGTGCCCAATCACTGATACTTGTGTCGAAGTTGTCAAACATTACTCAAGCAATGAAAAAAAAGAGAGAGAGAGAGATAGCGTTTACTTAATATACGCAGGCGACACTTTGATATATGTATCCGCGACTTTTCTTTACACCTAGAAGTAGCTCCGCCACTTCTTTTTTCAGGCGTGAGTGGTCTTTATTCAGCAGCGGCAAATGTGTCAACACAAAAATGTGAACAAGAGTGACCGTATAATTCCTGTACATTAATCAGATAGCTCTGCTGAAAACCCTGAATAAGCTGCGTGGTTGTCTGTGAATACTCTTAGTATGCAAAATGTTATTTAAGTAACCTGTCCTAAAGACCACCCATGTCATAAATGGAACCTGTGGGCATGTAAAAATTCTTTGGCACATCGTTGGATGCATTTAGAAGGCAGTTTTTCGGCAGGCACCACTTTGCATGGAAGTTTAACTCGGCATCTACTATATTTCCCTTCTATAGGCCTTTTCGTCGGCTTGTGGTCATCGTTGAGATATCACTCACAAAATTTGTGGATGTGCCTTTAAAAGCTTGCCCTGACATGTGTGCGTGGGCCCTATAACGTAAAGCTATTCCAATATGTTTTTATTCCGCTCTCCTGACGTCAGATTTGCGTAACCACCGACGCAAGCATCGGGCGGTCACCCGCAGGGTTGTCTGAACAGACCAATCAAACGCTCTCCTCGTTCACAGGAGGTAACTTTTGTTTACTTGAAAAACGAATAACATTGCCTACACTGAGTGGCTTGTCTTATCTAATTGGCTGACAAGAGGCGACTCTCAAGTGGTGGGCGATTACATGGAGCCGGGCAACTGCACTCAACATGGACAAGCGTAAGAAGAGGGTGGTGCCGGCGTCTGCGATTGGTCCGCTGTCCCTTACTTAGCTTGCAGTGGCTTGTCGAAAATCGCGGCGGCATGCAACGGAAGCTTATGAATGACGCTAAAACGGATCATCAGCAAAGAGGAGCTGGCAGAACGAGGTCGTAAACGTGCTCAAAAACGTTACTATGCCGTGTAAGAAGGTTTATTAGACGCAAATAAACCCATGCTCTCAATAAACCCAGGTTTGAGTAGCCAGTGCCTGAGCGATCGGCGGCAGCCATCTTTTATTCCTTTTGGAACGGGGCAGCCTGCGACTATTCAGAAGAAAATTCAGTTTTGTTCGGCATATTAATGCACCTTTAACGCGTACACGTCCCTTTGACGCGGTGAATTTTTTCGGCTTCGTGACGTAGGGTGACAGACAGATGAAGAGGGTGCAGCCCACAAATTTTTGACCAATAGCTGAGGGATAACGGCGAAATGACGTCAAATCAGGAATAACTACTTATCTTTTGTTCAGTCAAATCATGCATAATCAGTGTGTACACGTCATATCAGATGGGGAGCTATCGCGGATTTTGTGACGTCGCGTGGCAGACAGGGGAAGTGGGGGTGGTGCTAAAAAGTTTTTGACGAATCGCAGAGGGCTGATTGGAGAAGTGGAATAGAAAACTTTTGAATAGTTTTACGTTATAGCGCCCCATGTCACATGTGTCGGGCACCAGTCCAGGCCCCATGATAGGCTCGTGGGAAAAGAAAAGTTCTTGCCGAAAGCTTTTGTTACCGCTGACACATTAAAGTTCCTTCGAACAGTTCAAGGGGTAAATGTCCTTAGCCTTTTCACACAATGTAAACACTACCTGAGTGAAGCTGTATTTGTATTTGGAGAATAAGTTCGTTTACAAGAGGCCCCAACTTTGCAAAACAAGATCCGCTGCTATTCGATTGCTGTCTAGAAATTTACTGAGGAATTGAGCGCAGAAATGACGGGGAACAAATAAGTCAAACGTACCCATACTCTACTCTCAAGTAATAAACTACCAATACGCTTAACCATATATGGTATTCACATGAACGGTAAGCGCATTACGTGCGATTTCAGTCGCGCAGTTAATTAAACCATAATTCATTATTCCTCACAGTGAGCAACCAGCCACAGCGCTTACTTTTGAATATTATAACCAAAAAAATTTTGATGCGAAAAGCATGAACAACAAAGTCAGAGACGGTCTGTATAATAAGGACAAACTCCATGTTAGTCAAAGGGCAGGAGTTGGGATTTGCAATCTCTGACGAAACGCACGACCAAAGTTTATTCGTTAATTACGCAGCAAACGACAATATTCTTGTCCAAGCTGCACAAAACGGAGACAAACTCTGCAATAGTAAATTAGCTCGTATACTCGATTTCCAGACCTACCGTCTCTCAGCTAAACTCAAGCACTGGCTTGTCTGTGTTGACGGTATCGGCGGCTGGCGATACAAGCTTGTTTTATTGAGCTACATGTCAAACTGTTGACTTTCTTCAGGCTGTATTTCTAAAATATTTGACTCGCATTCTCAGCGTCTTTGACTAGCCATGCGGGCTTCCAAATGCGAAACTCGTTACAATTGATTAAAAATTGTTGTTTAATGTAACCCTGGTAGACCTTTACGGAACGTGTCATGCGTTATCAAGCGGCTGCTGAAACAGAGTAGCTATACCGCAATATTTGCTTGAAATTTCAGTGCATTGCTGACCTATGCACTATCTGAATATTTGACTGAAGAAATTGTCCTAAGGACCTCAGGTCGTCTCAAAATACATGGTAGAAACAGTTGTTCTTAGAACAAAAATCCGCCAAATAGGCCACGATTCATGCTTTGGTGACCAAGTTCCGTCTTCGGCAAGCCGCTGCATACTGTTTAAAATGAGCCAAGCTATGCACAATGACGAGGTACGTTTTTGTCTGCCGTAATAATTTTCTGAATGAAAGTGCAGCGCTGATCCACCATAAACTATAGCCAACGTCCCCTTCTCCCTCCTTAGTTCATACAATGTGGTTCTTGGCATTCACAATACATAGTATAGAATGACAAACACGGCAAATCGTCGAGGAAATACGTAATACTGTGTTCTTGAAACATTACAAGTTCATTTATTTCATTAGCAGCAATTCTTGTTGACTGATATACAAACTTGTCTTGAGAGCGCGTCGGCATTTGAGTAACTGTTCACAAAGATGACTGAAATGTAGCTTTCTGATGAAAAGATCTGGACAGTAGGCTCTGTCTGCGCAGCAAACACAAAAAAGTAAAACATAACTGTTTTCATTTATTCCACGCTATGCAACCAAAGTACGAGTGGCATTACATTTGTATATGGAAAATAATATCTTATACCAAGGGCATCAGGAATACAAAACAGGCGCTTCTACTGCTGTGTCGTTTTCCTTAGAATAATATTGAGGAAAACAGGGCTGGAGCTCGGCCGCACAAGAAGCAAAGCGGACACAAAGTTAGTGGGTCGTCGTCACATATCTCTGTTGTACTAGAATTATCCGCCAGACAGCCGAACTATCCAGCATACTGGATAGTTGCTGGATAGTTGCTGGAAATGGCTCCTTGATTGCGACGAAGACGCTTATATAGTATTAAAGAGCAGTAGCTAACAGAATGGCACATGGGACGAAGAATGGCGCATTGCCTTCTATAACCAAAGCTAGTATATGCGGCGACGTTAGCATGGTTATATAGGGTATGTGTCCACGTAACTTTTACAGGTAAAGTTGGGTTCACTCGACACCTGTTACAATTATCTTCGGTTAGCGAACGATGTCTTCCTAAAGTTTTTTTTTTTTAAGCCAGCCCTCATTGTCAGTAGCTATTCATTTGACACATACAAAAAATAACCGACCTAGCTTTTCTGGGAGTAACTAACGTATCCGATGGTGTCCCGCTTCCGTCCGTAGCTGAATCCGTACGGGGTCGCACCATAGGTGTAAGGGTAGCGAAGAGGTTGGGGCTCGACGCGGTGGCTATAGCGGGGCAAGTAGGTATAACCGCGCACGTGGACACCACCGGTCACCGCGACGGGAACTGCGGTGTGGACCCCGTGGACGGCCGCGGGTGTGTAGCTAGACACACTTGCCACACTATGTGGGACTCCCGGTCGAGCAGTCTCGAAGCTGGTCACACGCGAGGCTTCGGAAGCAGCCGGGGCCTGATGCACGGCGGTAGACACCACGGGTGCCACGTAAGGAGCTGCTGCTACGCCGACATCGTAGCGGTGGCTGTAGCGTGGCAAGTAGGTGTAACCAGGTACATGTACGGCACCAGTCACGGCGGTAGGAACCGAGGCGTGGACAGTCTGGACGGCAGCGGGAGTGTAGCTGGAGACTACAGCCACAGTGTGCGGGACCCCCGGCCGAGCAGTCTCAAAGCTGGTTACACGCGAGGCCTCGGACACGGTAGGCGCCTGGTGCACGGCGGTAGACACCACAGGTGCCACGTAAGGAGTGGCTGCCACGCTACCATCGTAGCGGTGGCTGTAGCGTGGCAAGTAAGTGTAACCGGGTACATGGACGGCACCAGTCACGGCTGTAGGAACCGAGGCGTGGACAGTCTGGACGGCAGCGGGAGTGTAGCTGGAGACTGCGGCCACAGTGTGCGGGACCCCCGGCCGAGCAGTCTCAAAGCTGGTCACACGCGAGGCTTCGGACACGGTAGGCGCCTGATGCACGGCGGTAGACACCACGGGTGCCACGTAAGGAGCTGCTGCGACGCCGACATTGTAGCGGTGGCTGTAGCGTGGCAAGTAAGTGTAACGAGGTACATGGACGGCACCAGTCACGGTGGTAGGAACCGAGGCGTGGACAGTCTGGACGGCAGCGGGAGTGTAGCTGGAGACTGCGGCCACAGTGTGCGGGACCCCCGGCCGAGCAGTCTCAAAGCTGGTCACACGCGAGGCTTCAGACACGGTAGGCGCCTGGTGAACGGCGGTAGACACCACAGGTGCCACGTAAGGAGTGGCTGCCACGCTACCATCGTAGCGGTGGCTGTAGCGTGGCAAGTAAGTGTAACCGGGTACATGTACGGCACCAGTCACGGCGGTAGGAACCGAGGCGTGGACCGTGTGTACGCCAGCGGGTGTGTAGCTAGATACTCTCGCCACGGTGTGGGGTACTCCTGGTCGAGCAGTCTCGAAGCTGGTCACACGCGAGGCTTCTGACAACGTCGGGGCGTGATGTACGGCAGTAGACACAATGGGTGCTACGTAAGGAGCGGCTGCCAGGCCGGTTGATGGCACGCCGATGGTGGCGACGCTGTGGCCAAAGGCCGCACTGGCCAGGGCAATGATGAAGAAGTACTGCAAAAATCAATGAGAAGTTTGGTTACCTGTAGAGGAAGCATCATGAGGGGTGTGTTCGTCACCGAAACACTCATGTTGGACCTGCGTGGCGTGAGAACTACTCTGGCTCTATGGGATAGTGCTCCTTGTTTGAAGTGCTTTTAGGAGGTGGCAGGACTTGCATTGATGGCTCCCTCAGAAATAGTAACTTTGCTACAAATCTTTCAGGCGTTGTGAAACGAGCCATGGTAAACATTTATTGTCAGTAGCGCAATGAAAATTATGGGCCTTCAAGGTGGCACAATCTCGCATGCTGTGTGAATTGTTCTGGCGAAAATCCACGCCCTCAAGACGCCACCTGAAGTCAACTAATATAAACAAACTCTTCTCCGGCACTCATTGCAAGTAATTTTTACTCAATGCAGCTGGTCATCGAGAAACACGGTAGGGGCTTGATAGAAAGCATCCGTAGACTTCAATCATGACGTTTTTTTTTTAAATATATCATGGGCAATATATGTTCACAGCGGTATCAGTCGCAAATAATTCACTCGGTGTCTTTACTAAACATACCGATGCCAGATGAAAAGAAGTAAGGAATATCAACCAAACTTACGGCTTTCATGGTATGCTTTAGTTGTAGAAGCTCCTCCAACATTGATCTGGTAGAGGGACCACCTCGAATCTCCTTTTATACAACTCAGCTACACACTTTACAAAAAGAAAATTGTAAAGGAAACTTTTGTACGTAGACGTGGAGCTCCTGAAGGTAAGGGTGAGACAGGCATTTCGAAGTGAGAGAGTGTAAGATGATCTGATCATCATGAGCGACACACGTGGCTGTGAAAGGGCGAAAGAGATCTCTGTGATTTGGAATATTCAGTGCGAGTTGTATTTTGCCAATAAACTCTTAACGTTGTTGTTCACAGAATAAATAAAAGGAAAGGTTTCGAACAGAATTTACGTCTTTACTTCGTTTCAAACAGATTCGGCTTCGCGGTAGTTATGCATCGAACTTAATGTCAAGGACGCATGCACATTAGAGTTGATCCCATAACATTTAACGACGAACATACCGGAGCAGGCGCGCGGTAATGGAACGTGCTCGAAGATAACATTTACAGTTTAGCCTTTCTAGCTTTAAATTTCGTTGCGTAGATAGTGCTGGTCTCGTATTGGAGTGTTGCGGTGGACGTGTCCCAGATGTCGCTGATAGCCTACGGGGACTTCTCGTACGAAGTCGGCGTCTAATTGCACCTAAGTTTAACGCCTGTCGGCAATGCTTTCTCGTCTATTTTAGGCTTTTTCTTAGCATGCCTGCAAAGTAAGGTGTACCGCGCTAACTGTTGTTGTAGACTTGGTGAAATGCGTAGCACCATTTGCTCTGTGGGTTCGGAGGCATTTATTGCGAAGAAGCCTGACAGTGAGCATGGTCTGTTTCAACGACGCTGCAGCTCCGAAAGATTTCAGGACGGGGATGAAAACGCTGTAAAAATTAGAATGTTTCACGAAAGCCCTTTGCACAGGGTATGCACTGACACTCAAATGCCACTACCAAGCTCAATTGTACAGGTAGCCGCTACAAAAGTGTATATGAATTCCACCCGCCCGTGAGCTTTCCTTGTGCCAACGACGAGTGAGACAGTTTTATCAATCACAATTTGTTTGTAGCGAATATCATCAGTAGACTTGAGCCCACATTTAAATTAGATCTTTGCCGTGGGTATTTCTTGTCAACACAAACTACAAGCTTTCTCCTTTCACCGTGTGGCATGGTAAGGCTGCTTTTTAAGTGGATGCATAATGTGCAAGATGTCTTTTACGGGCTATCAAGCTTTCAAAGTATTCCAAGAATATCTTTCGCTACGGTTGGATTTCCGTTTTGTACTTTGGCTGCATAATTGGTTAGCTTCATATCGTTGTGACTGATTTATACATGTCTCTTCCACCCATACGATGTCCAAATTAAGTAAAGCTAACCCCAGACCTCTCTGACGTTCACTGCGAAGCTGTCTATAGCTAGGATCCGTGATTTTATGTGGTTCTCGCAGGAATAACTTTCCCCAAAAAGTGAGAGTGAAAGCCAACAACTAAAGCAAACACATATTGCCGCTCGCGTCGAAGCTCGGTTCAACGGCCACCTGTGCCTTACACGGCGCTCCGTTGCAGCTGCTTCTCTGTGAATGCATGACGTAGTGCGTGACGTAGTGTGCATCTGATAAGGCGACCAAGGGGAATTTTAAAGCGAAAGTGTATAAGGCTCATGTCCGGGGTATAGTGGCGTCTGCAAGCAAAAATTATCATTCTCAGCAACGTCTCGAGGGTCGTCAGCTTCTTGGTTGGCGACCCTTGGCGCAACCGCATGAACACGTGCCACTGTTCGCGCGTTGGTCATCGTTGTCTTCTTCCACAGCTAGCTCCGTTGTGCAAAAAACTATCATCATCACCAATGGCTCTTTCGAGCACGGCTGACGTCACAGCTCTATAGGTGACCGACGTAATTGATCTGTTTCCTTCCTCGGGCACAATTGTATGGCTTCATTGTGCAAAAAACTGCCATCATCAGCAATGCTTCGAGCGTCGTCGTCTTCTTCCACAGCTGGCTAGTTGCCGCCCCTCGGAGCAACCGCGCGAATGCACTTGTGACACTGCTCAAGCATTCGTCGTCATCGTCTTCCACACCTGGCTCCGTTACCGCTCCCTGTCGGTCCCTGCGCAGTAGAAGCCCACTGCGCGCTGACGTGCGTCCTGCATGACCTTTATTAAAGTTTGTCCAATTCAATCATTCCAGGCTAGAATTTCACCTATCTTCTGTCACCGTGACAGGGAGGCCGCGCTCACGGTGGTATGATCTTGTGGTATGGGTATGGTATGTTCAAGAGGGTACGAGCCAGAGCCATTCATTGTCTTGGGTGAATTTAATAACAGAGGTGATACGCAAATGTGTTTTGCGACACGATGACCACAGATTAGGAGAATAAGTTCGTACCTTTGTTCGAAATTTTGTGTCACCTCTGTGTCGTGCGCTAAACAGCTCCTTTGGTAATCCACCTTCATAGAGTGCAATGGCTCATGAACTTTATTATATCTGAAACGAGGTCGATATGATTTGCACAGTTCACACGAATTGTGATGATATTGAACAAGCTTCGACTAGACATAAATACGCCACACCCTTGTGAGCTACTGATGCAAGGTCCACTCATTGAGACCGTCATCTATATATCCCATGATGAATTCTCAAGTTCACCATTTCCACGCTAATTTTTACTCATGCAAACCCAGAAACTAGTTCCAAAACGCTGAGTTATGGACCAGCCGCTGTAACCTTGTAACCTCAATATTGTTCCAAGTAATCTTGTCCCGAAAGCGAACGGACACAAGTGACCCTTAAAGAGACAAGTGGGACCGACTTCAAAAAGCTTTTCGTTCGCAAGTAGTCTATTCCACGGGCTGGCTGTCTTCTCTAAGACAATGCTCTGAATCAGGATTGTCTGGAATATGATCTTATGCACAAATATTGCGTAAGAAGCTTTTGTGAGTACAAGCCCCACTTATTTTCACCCTAATTTGTTTCTTTTATTACTCTCACGCCTCTGCTGCCCAATCTTTCAAATTTACCAGCATCACAACTAATAAGCCAACGAAGTTACGACGCAGCGATACAACAGGTACTATTGACGAACACAACATCGTCGATGCATCATGCGTTAACATCTGCAAAGTCTATACGGATGCTGCCATTCTCCCAGACGGCGGAAGGACATCATTCCTGAGTACTACGCATAATTTCATCAGCGGCCACCAGCGCTATTTATCTACGGAAGCCAGCGCTCTAGTAATGGAACTTCAAGCCATCCACGACACTGTGCAAGATGCGACATCTAAGCTGCCTACCATCAAGCAACTAGATATCTTCACTGATTCTTTAGCGGCTATTCAGGAACTCAAGAAGGTTGATAAGGCGATGGAAATCTGCGAGAGAATACACACTGTGAATAGTAAGACAGCTACTTCCTTCAAGGTACACTGGATTCAAGGCCATTCAGCGAACCCTCACAACATTGCTGCTGACCAGCAGGCACACTGCCCTCCTAATCCTGATCCTCCACCTATTCCCCTCCCACCCCAACCCCGTAACTCGCTGCGAGCCCGTAAAAAAGGTTCTCCGGCAGGTCACACGCGCTCTTATCCCACCATGTGTCTGCTCCCTCCCCCTTCACCTTACTAGGGCGGAGGAAGTTGTGCTTAGGAGGCTTCGGGCCGGGGTGGCCCTTACACCGGCTGTTGTCTCAAGGTGGAACTGGTCGCATTTACCACTGGCTGCTACGTGTCCATACTGCTCCGTTCCTGTGGTGGAATCAGATGCATACCACCTAATATGGACATGTACGGGTTTACAATCGGAACGCTCGCGTCTCCTACTGCAAGCCGGCCTCCGCTACAGTGTGACAACCAGCTATGACCGCTGGATACATGACAACAGATTCCACAAAACACTGCTTCAATTCATACACAACACAGGCCTCACAGCACACATATAATACAGATATACGCTCCACGAATTATGCCTTAAGGGCAAGCCTTCATCCCAATAAAAAAAAAAGTTATTTCCTACAAGCCGGAACACGTACGCACATTAATATAAAATTTTATTTATGTCCTCAAAGTTCACATGAAGCAATTAATTGGGATGACGTGTGCAGAAAACGTGCCGAGTCAACGGCTCTAGCCACGCAAGAGCAACGAGCAGGGTGGGTGAGAGGCCGTTTGTTCTAAACAGTAAAACAGGCACACGATTTAAGAGCCCGTTGATCCATGGTACAAATCTAGACCGAACACACAGCAAAAATATTGCCTCAGCAAAATTATCCATTTGTTCTCACGTGTCTACTTTACGTGTCTTGTTTTTCGTGTTGTTCTAATTTCGTGATCCAGCATCACTTGTAGCCATTTCATGTGGGACATAGTGCAAGCATTACGGCAGAAGCAAACAGGCAGCGCACTCGAATGCATTAACGGGCCGATCCCGTAAACAATTCGCGTTCGCATGCACAGTTCATGTTAAACTCAAATGGTCTGAGGACAGTCAAAGGAGTTGCAGCGCAATGATAACAGAAAAAAGAAGCTAAGGGGCTATTTCTTTTTGAGGTCGGACGAAATACAACAGGCGGTGCAGCGGTGGCGTAGGGGTAGAAAATCCGCTTCGCATGCAAGAGGACCGTGGTTTGAATCCCGGTGCCGCGCAATTATCCACCGGATTAAAAGAAAAAAATCCGCGTGTTGATAAAATTCCATAAACAGGTCTGGAGTGTGGTCTGATACCGGTGACCAGAACTGATAACGCACTCCCTCACCAGAGCAGCATTGGCCACCCTGGTGCAATACTTGGCCACAACCTCCTATATGAACACCAGAATCAAACCCCGGCCCTCAGTCTCCCGCAGCTGCGAAGCACCTGACCGCGGCGGAAGTCAGACCTGCAACGCAGCAGAGGGTGCTAAGAATCTCTGGTTCCGCACAGGCCGCCATTGGAATGTGAACCTGGCAACGTTTAACGCTAGAACGTTATCTAGTGAGGCGAGTCTAGCAGTGCTATTGGAGGAATTATAGGACAGTAAATGGGATATAATAGGGCTCAGTGAAGTTAGGAGGACGAAAGAAGCATATGCAATGCTAAAAAGCGGGCGCGTGCTGTGCTACCGGGGCTTAGCGGAGAGACGAGAACTAGGAGTCGGATTCCTGACTAATAAGGATATAGCTGGTAATATACAGGAATTCTATAGCATTAACGAGAGGGCGGCAGGTGTTGTGAAACTTATTAGGAGGTACAAATTGAAGGTCGTACAGGTCTACGCCCCTACATCTAGTCATGATGACCAGGAACTCGAAAGCGTCTGTGAAGACGTGGTATCGATGATGGATAAAGTCAAAACAAAAAACAGTATACTCATGGGCGACTTCAATGCCACGGTAGGGAAGAAGCAGGCTGGAGACAAATCAGTGGGGGAATATGGCATCGGCTCTAGGAATAGCAGGGGAGAGCTATCAGTAGAGTTTGCAGAACACAATAATATGCGGATAATGAATACCTCCTTCCGCAAGCGGGATAGCCGAAAGTGGACGTGGAGGAGCCCGAATGGCGAGACTACAAATGAAATAGATTTGATAATCTGTGCTAACCCTGGCATCATACAAGATGTGGACGTGGTCGCCAAGGTGCGCTGCAGTGACCATAGGATGGTAAGAGCTCCAATTAGCCTAGACTTGAGGAGGGAACGTAAGAAACTGGTACATAAGAAGCCGATGAATCAGTTAGCGGTAAGAGGGAAAATAGAGGAATTCCAGATCAAGCTACAGAACAGGTATTCGGCCTTAACTCAGGAAGAGGATCGCAGTGTTGCAGATAATAACAACAATTTTATGGGCATCATTAAGCAGTGTGCAATAGAAGTCGGTGGTTACTCCGTTAGACAGGATGCCAGTAAGCTATCGCAGGAGACGAAAAGTCTGATCAAGAAACGCCAATGTATGAAAGCCTCTAATCCTGCAGCTAGAGCAGAATTGGCAGAACTTTCCATGTTAATCACCAAGCGTAAGACAGCTGACATAAGGTAGTGTAATATGGATAGAATTGAACATGCTCTCAGGAACATGTTCCTCAGGAACAGAGGAAGCCTAAAAGCAGTGAAGAAGAAACTAGGAATAGGCAAGAATCAGATGTATGCGTTAAGAGACAATGACGGCAATATCATTATTAATATGGATGAGATAGTTAAAGTGGCTGAGGAGTTCTATGGAGATTTATACAGTACCAGTGGAACCCACGACGATAATGGAAGAGAGAATAGTCTAGAGGAATTTGAAATCCCAGAACTAATGAAAGCCATGGAAGCGATGAAAAGGAGGAAGGCAGCTGGGGAGGATCAGGTAACAGCAGATTTGTTGAAGGATGGTGGGCACATTGTTCTCGAAAAACTGGCCGCCCTGTATACGCAATGCCTCATGACTTCGAGCGTACTGGAATCTTGGAAGAACGCTAACATAATCCTAATCCATAGGAAAGAGGACGCCAAAGACTTAAAAATCATAGACCGATGAACTTAACGTCCGTTGCCTACAAAGTATTTACTAAGGTAATCGCAAACACAATCAGGCACACCTTAGACTTCTGTCAACCAAAGGACCAGGCAGGATTCCGTAAAGGCCAATAAACAATACACCACATTCAAACTATGAATCGGGTGATAGAGAAATGTGCGGAATATAACCAACCCTTATATATATCGTTCATTGATTACGAGAAAGCGTTTGATTCAGTCGAAACCTCAGCAGTCATGGAGGCATTGCGGAATCAGGGTGTAGACGAGCCGTATGTAAAAATACTGAAAGATATAGAGCGGCTCCATCGCCACCGTAGTCCTCCATAAAGAAAGCAACAAAATCCCAATAAAGAAAGGCGTCAGCCAAAGAGATATGATCTCTCCAATGCTATTCACAGCGTGTTTGCAGGAGGTATTCAGAGACCTAGAGTGGCAAGAATGGGGGATAAGAGGTAATGGAGAATACCTTAGGAACTTGCGATTCGCTGATGATATTGCCTTGCTTAGTAACTCAGGGGACCAACTGCAATGCATGCTCACTGACCTGGAGAGGCAAAGCCGAAGGGCGGGTCGAAAAATTAATCTGCAGAAAACTAAAGTAATGTTTAACAGTCTCGGGAAGACAACAGCAGTTTACGATAGGTAGCGAGGCACTGGAAGTGGTGAGGGAATACATCTATTTAGGACAGGTAGTGACCGCGGAGCCGGATCATGAGACTGGAATAACCAAAAGAATAAGAATGGGCTGGGTGCGTTTAGCAGGCATTCTCAGATCATGAACAGCAGGTTGCCATTATCCTTCAAGAGAAAAGTGTAGAACAGCTGTGTCTTACCGGTACTCACGTATGGGGCTGAAACCTGGAGGCTTACGAAAAGGGTTCTACTTAAATTGAGGACGACGCAATGAGCTACGCAAAGAATGATAGGTGTAACGTTACGGGATAAGAAAAGAGCAGATTGGGTGAGGGAACAAACGCGAGTTAATGACACCTTAGTTAAAATCAAAAATGGGCTTGGGGGGGGGGGGGGGGGGGCGGATACCTAATCAGGAGGGAAGATAACCGATGGTCATTAAGTGTTACGGACTGGATTCCTAGGGAATCGAAGCGTAGCAGGCGGTGGCAGAAAGATAGGTGGGCGGATGAGATTAAGAAGTTTGCAAGGACAACATGGCCACAATTAGTACATTACCGGGGTGGTTTGAGAAGTATGGGAGAGGCCTTTGCCCTGCAGTGGGCGTAACCAGGCTGATGATGATGATGAGATACAACAACACCAGCCGAAAGGTAAACCCATGCTTCTTCTGAAAAAAGGCTTTCACGGAGCACCGCATGACGAGTTCTTGCCATTTACAAGGTATTATGGCAATATCACGATGCTCATTCTTTGGTATTGCGTGTAACAAGTGCATCAATATTATCTTTCATTACATGGGGAATCTATAGTCGGTGACAACCTCAATATTATAAACAAGGCCCTTCTGCAAAAACGCAGCATACCTATCCTTCATCTTTGAGAGCGCCAAGCCAGGAGGAGTTCATTCACATTCATATACGATCAACAAGGGTCGTTTTTTATCTCTGATACCAAGCTGTAATACGTGTTTAAAACAGCATTTTTTCGGTACCCATCTGTGTTTTTGTCATCGCTTTCAGGATGAAACATGAATGTCTAGAAGGAAGCATATGGTTGAACCTTACCTCTAACAAAGATAGTGTTTTTGTTTGGAACAAGGAGCTTTTATTTTCTAGTTAGCCCCGCATGTACACTTAGCAAGAAAAGATTGCGGGGCACTACATTTCAGAAAAAGCTGAATATCTCCGCAACCTCACAGCGCTGTCTTGTATTTACGTTTCAGAACTCGACTAGAATATGCTAAGAAGATTGCCGTACGGAGTTTTACTGGCTATCGCTATAGGTGGCTCGGGAATTGAATGTTTTTGGCGACCCCACAGTCCTTAAACTTTTGTCGCCAAGAGTACATTAGCAGAGCAACGTCAGTCAAGTGTGAGCTGGTTTCAGCTGGCCCTGCTCTCTTTCAGCGGTGAAGGGCAGGCGCGCAACATTTTTGTGTTTGCCGCTTGTTTGTCACCGATTTTAGCCGCTCAGGCTAAGAAATCAGCCTTTCTTCGTCGTACATAGCGCTCCCGCGCTTGAAGCACCTGGTTCTAATCATCCGTGAATGCATGCGCAAAGAAGCTTTTCTCAAGGCATCTGCCTTCTACCACTAGCTCATGCTTTTACCGCTAGTCTAACGGCGGTGGCAGGAGCTGCAGGAGCAATGCGTGGTGGCAGACGCCCCGCCGCAACGGCAATAAAGAGAGCCCACATAACAGGTCTTTCAAACGTATCCCCCTCCCCCCATCTCTATGTCTCTCGCACGCACGCACGCATGCACGCTGGTTTCTTACCCGAGGAATGCGCGTACAAAAAAAAACGAGGAGAGCAGATAGGAAATGGGAGGCGGTACGCATCGCGTAGTGCGCGCGAAGGCAGCCACGTCCTCGGGAAATGGTTATCCGAGGGGTATTAACAGCTGTCGTAAAACGATGTAACCGACGACTAAAAATCGTGGCCTCACTGTGCGAGCGCGCGCGGGTTACTGCTCGGCGTCAATGTATGTAGCGGCGGCGCTCGTCCACCCCCCGCCCATCACTTTAGCGAGCCAATCACAGCTAAGAGAGTTGGACTTTCAGTGAGCTCCATGGCTGCGTCTATAACCTTTTTCTCGTTTCTAAAGTTTGTATGCGTCAATGAGTGTTTCAATCGATTCAAAGTGCAAGCTGTCATGAACGAAGGGGAACGCGTGCTTACATTCAAAAGTGGCCAATCCAGAGACTTATCCATACACCACTTCTGTGGTGAAAAAAATCCGTAGCACGAAGACATAGAAGTGAAGTACGTTTGAGGTTGCTGTGGAGTAATGTAGGAAGTCTACGAGTCGACAGTATTTGGGAATCATTCTAGTGTAAGATAACACAGGTTCTGTTGCTACCTGTTGTTGAGCTAGTGATTTCGAGCTTTTTACTGTGCAGTAAGACGCGAAATAAGCTGAACTAACACGAGCGCCATCCAAATAATATAGGCATACTTGGCAGAATCACAGATGCATTGGTACGTTAGTTATCGGAGACATATCACATTAAAAAGAAACACGACCTTTGTATCAGTGATACGTGTGCGGCTCTGCGCTTATTGGATTTTGTTACCAATAGGCAATTTCAGAATTTCTCTTTGCCAATTCTAACTCCGTGATCTTATTGCCAAGTGCCAATGTACTTGCGCACGTTCGCACCTTTTCTACGGATATGAAGCTTTCTACTATGAATGAACTTGGCAGGAAGTGACACTTACTTTACCTTGTTTCGCGTCCTATAACTCCGTAATATTCGGGTGTGGTTCCTATGTGGAGTGTTGGCCCGAAGCAGGCAAGTACCCGCTTACGCCATCCTCGCCGACCCTAATCTAAGCGGCGTCTAACACGCTTCCTGACACGTGCATGTTTCATTAAAAGAATAACAAATATTATTGCATTTTATCTTATCAAGTAATCCAGGGGCCCTATTCAAAGAATTTTTCTTATTCTAGAACTGTTCGGGAGAGAACATTTCAGACAGTCCTAATGCTGGACTTATTGTTAGCGAAGGCGTCCGGCCAATGATAAATTGGGCCCCAGGCTTACAAGATCCGCATTCACGAAATAGCTTTCACACTTGATTTGTTGATCACTTCAAAATTAGGAAAATCGTGATGGCGACCATGCCTTTAGCGAAGACAACCGGTCAATGAAAAATAGCACTTACAAACGAAAACATTTATTAATGAAGTCCCAGGGTCCATAATCGAAAAAAAAAAACGTTCTTATGACAAAACTTTTTTGTAAAAGCCTGTTGCAGCCTATGGCGATGTTGGACATGTTATTGCTTAAGAATAGTAAGCTTTTCGGCTAGTTGGTTCGCCATATCTTGCAAAGGGGAGTGCAGAAGTGGTTCAGGAAAAGGAGACAAGGCAGGACAGACGCTCAATTGCAACCGACTTTATTTAGAGATAACAGACCACCAGGAGTATTTTTGAGCAAGAACCGACTTCCAATTATATTGAACAAAAGCCAAAATTTCGCAGAGATCTTCCTTTATATGTTAGGATACAACCTTTTCTAAACCTTAAATTTGGTTCAACATAATTCGATGCCAGCGCATGCGCATAAGCGCTCCTGCATGATGGCCTACTTTCACGGAATACACAAAGTGGGAAGTAAGCGGCTTTCCTATTTTGTCTCCTCTTCCCGAACCACTTCTGCGCTTCCCTTTGCAAGATATTAGTGAAAGCGTCGGGCCAATGGCAGATAGCACTTACCAACAAAAATATTTGTGAATTCGAGCCTAGGAACTAGTTTCTTGCAGAAACAGCCGTTTTCTCAACATCTTCTAATATTGAAACAGAGATGTCCAGCGATATGTTGGGTTGCTCGTCCATGTGGAGGCGACTATCGAGCGAAAGGTTAAGGCTCAGAGAGTAGCCAATGACAGGGTTGCGTCGGATGACGTACACGCAGCATTGATATGCGCGCTTCTTTAGCGTTGTGTCTTCTTAGCCGCGTTGGTGACCGCGGCTGATATTCCGCTACAGCTATTATGCGCCGGTTCCTGCGGCTAGCATCGGCGTCGGCGTCCTACCTCGTAATCGAACGAACGAGCACAGCGCAATTGAAACAACTAGAAACGGGCAATTAGAAACGCGAGAAGAGTGCGAGGAAGAAAGCGAAGGAGGAGGGTATGGCGAAAGCGTGAGAAGATATGTCTAATGCCGAGTTCGAGGGGCTCTCGGAGACGATGGCTACGAGATGGTGCCGCAGCAGCGCGCGTCGTTTGGGTGGAAACAAAGCGCTGCAGGAGCGGAGGTTGTCTGCGGCACCGGCAGCTATCAATAGCGCCAACGCGCCACCCACCCACTGCTTCTGGTGTCCTCCCGATTAGCGTGGCAGTCGCGCCACGCTTAGCTGCGTTTGCAACGAGCCGCACGAGACAGACTCTCCGCGCCAGCCACTACATTACGGAATGAAAACGCGCGTACAGCGGCACTCATATTTCGCATTAGGAAATCTTGCAGTCGTCGGTGAATTTTTTCCCTTGTCACTTTGGCCAGCTACAATGCGCCTATACAAGTTAGTCGCATTATTCAAGGAACAGCGCTTAAACATCTTGCGCTCATCGGAATGTAGTCGTGAAACTTGGGAATAGAACTCCCACCGTAGTACACATCTGTAGGACAAGTGTACCCAAACACGTCATAGAATTTTTACAGTTAGGGGCCCTTTTACGTCGCAGACAAGACTATTGTCTTACCACTGTGCCCGCGCTCAATGTAAAACGGCAGAACTTAGGACTGCGGTAGCTCTAGCTGCAAAATGCTGGAGTGTACATTGCCGCACATGCCACGAACACAGAAAGAAAATTCTAGGCAGCCACACTCGTCGCCTAGACCTTGAGAGCGCTTATCAACTTGTATGGAAACTGAACTTCACTGCATGTGTTCGTCAACTGTTAGAAGCGTAAATCTACCCAAGGTCAGTCTTATCTTGAACCCTCAAAAGCGGGCGCACGCATTCATCGTATGTGATTTTTATGGCTTGCTTGGTTGCGGCTACTTTGTATGCATCCCTCCCACGGACAGCACAGAGTGAAGAGGCCGTCGATGACAAGCAGTTCATTTACCGTGAAGTAAAACAAAAAAGAAAGCTTTATTTAAGGTATCTGCTGTAAGCACCGTGTTGCGCCCGTTTATTTTCTGCTTTTTATGGTCATTATTGTTGTTTTCGTGCGGAGCGCAAGGATTTTTAACTATCGAGCTTGCTTATCGCCGAGGCAGGGCAGAATCTATGCAGCTTTATTTACATTTAGTTGACTCATCCTCTATTCCAGATGATTAGTCAATCGTCTGTTCATCCAGGTGTCTCTATAACGCGACACTTTCGGCTCACCTTGCCCCCTCCGCTCACGACCCGAGGCACCTTTCTCCTGCTGCTGATTCTTTTTTCTAAACTTTGCTTTAGCGCCTCAACCAAACGTATAAAAGCATGTGCTTCACGGTCGCTCTAGCAGATCTTCCTTGGAAGGCCTACAATCAAGAAACCGTCAACCATGATAACCGTAAGTTCCGCAAAGACCTGTCATTTCCAGACATCCAGCACGAGCATTTCTCGCCTTTGAGCAGTCAGTTTGTCGGGCAAATTTCAAGCGTTCTTTCACTGGCTTTCGGTGCAACAGCGCTCGGACTCCGACTAACTGGAAAGGGGTTTTGAAGAGCTTCCTGAACTGCGTCCTCGCACATTTGCATGAGCTGAGTATACCTCGTTTATGAAGATGCTGATTATAAGGTTTATCATGCTAGAGTAAGAGCCGATTTGGAAATCTCACAATATCGCCCATCGGGCATGATTTCGTCGGTTAGTGGAAGCTAATAGACACTTTTGACAGCTTGCCTACAGCATATTAGGCGAGAAAGTACTACACGATTGTTTAGAAGGTAGAGGGGAGGGGGGTGAGGGCAAGTGCATAAGCATGCAACTTTGTCACATGTAGTAGTTTTTCCCGATAACATCGCCGCTTGTGTGCGAGAGCCACTTGTGACCACAACTTTTCTCTCGCTGCATTTTTCGGCAACAATACGTCTCTCCATCCATGTCGCAGTTCTTCCTCGTCACTGCCCTGGCCAGTGCGGCCTTCGGTGACAGCGTCGCCACCATCGGCGTGCCACTGGCAGGCCTGGCAGCCGCTCCTTACGGGGCACCTGTCGTGTCCACCGCCGTGCACCACGCACCAACCGTGTCCGAAGCCTCCCACGTGACCAGCTTCGAGACTCCTCAGCCGGGAGTCCCACACACCGTGGCGAGAGTATCGAGTTACACGCCCACCGCGGTCCGCGCAGTCCACGCCCCGATTCCCGCAGCGCTGACCGGCGCCGTACACGTGCCGGGTTACACCTACTTGGCGCGCTACAGCCACCGCTACGATGCCCAGCCGCTGCACTACCCATACGCTTACGGTGCGACCCCGTATGGAGTTGGCTACGGACAGAGGCTTGGCACCGTCGGATACGTCGGATACACATAGAAATGCCAGGTGCAACTTTTGTTTGGTATCTGTCAAAGAAATAGTTACTCATTGTCCATAACCGATACCGTGAAGCCCCGAATTTTTCAGTGATAACCGTGCAGGCACTTAGTATGTAGCCACCCAAACTTTATCCTGTTCAGTCAGTTCTTGTTTAATGGATGTGCAAATGTAAGGTTCAGAGTGTGATGCAAGTCAATGAATTGCCCTATCCATTTTTGTTTAGCATCATTGCCTATGCAGTGCAATATTTATTTCGGTAAATTTTGTTCACTCGATTATTTTTATTAAAGTGTACGAATTGGGCATACATGAAGTGAAATTTGAAGCCGACCCCTAATCACTATCACTGTCCAAATAATTGAGAAATTATTAATTGCTCTACCATTATGCAGTATGTCGCGTTCCAAGATATTGTGATTCCACAGTATTCTGATCCCACTGTATGCGAAATACGGGCTCCTGTCTGAGTAACATACACACATATTCCCAGAAGCGACGAACACATGTGTTGTATTTCCTGCTTGTAGCTGACGCAGCGGCGGCTCTTTCTTTTAGTCTACGGAGCACCCACTTGTTAAGTACAAGTTACCGATGCTCATTTGAGCGCTTGAAGCCTTAAGTCATGGAACCTGATAACATGACTTGAAGACTGCAGCATCGGCATTACACGACGCGTACACATATAAGCAGACGCCGGTATCTTGTGGGGAGAATGTTGTACGTTTCATATGATTAGCGTTAAACAGCATGCAAACTTTCCAATAACAGCATTCAGCTTTTGCATTCGATGCGCTGCTCCGGGCAAAAGTCTACGAGCTTGAGAATCAACACATTGATGTCTATTGGCACAAGAGCATAATATCTGGTTCCCTTATTGTACATTGTGCTGCAGTGAAACATATGTGGGATATATACGCAAAATTCACTGCGGTATCTCCAGTATGACATTCGTCAACAAATAGCAATAATGCGTTTTCGTTTTCTGTCGTGTTCTCTTTTGCAGATTCATAAAGTGGAAGGAGGATCCCCGCGCAATCAACAGCTTGCTAGCTTCTCAGGCGACAACCACTCCGCACGAAGCATTGCAATAAATATTTGATGTCAAATATGTGTCGTCATATCCGCTATGATCTCAAATCGTTATTGCTCGTCCTGCTCACAGCTTTGATGAAAATGCTTATGAACAGGCCTCATACAAAAAGCCGAAAATATAGCCCTCCCCCCCCCCCCCAAGAGAAAAGATAAGCCTGGTCGGGGCTTACTTGCTGCACTTTTGTCAAGAATCTTCCCTTAAAATAAGTTAGCAATGAAGAGCGAAACGGGCAAATGAAAAAAAAAAACATGGGTGCTGACTGACAACTCATTGTTTCATTACAACGACGGCATTATTACACACACATACAAATACACATGGCGCATACGAGTGGCACCCGTCATCAAAATCATTTTCCATGTTCTGCGAGACCAAAGAATTTTGGCTTACACGCGAGGCAGAATCTTTATGTTCATGATTTGAAGGGGCTATTATTTCAAAATAGAACCTTGGTTTTCCTGAAGCCAATGTTTTGTTTCTGTTCCTTTATTGATTTCAAGTACACCATGCGTACAAGGCATAAACAAGACCAAAACTTGCAGTTCGGATAGCAGGAACGATACCAGTGAAGCGCCACCTTGGTATTGCTTAATGCATACACAAGGATTGCTTATGTTTTATATCTTCCTTATACCTCGGCACACATGTTCAGGCTCGTACGCATTATAGAGAAACAGCAACTTATAACAAGTATTTTATTCCAAAGTGGAATTGATTACATTTCCCATATACTGCCCCATGAAAATAATACAAGAATTACTATAATGTAATCGGCAACGTCTACGTTACTTCCCTTCCAAACTTTATTAATGTTGAGGAAAAAAATTAAACAATCAGAAAGTTCTGAGCCCTTCCACTATGTGAAGATGGTAGACCAGAGATGCTTTATTGCTCAAGAGCTATAATAAGTTCTATATGCTGGTTATGGTATATTGGTTTAACAAAAGGACAAACATAATTTCGTTGTTTGCTTCGTCTTCATCTTTTATTTTTATTATTATGATTACTATATTTAAGAATTTATCTTCTCCACTTTTATTTGCTGCTGCTGTATTTTCATTTCTTTTTTTATTTTTTCAACTTTACCCATATACACTGATGTCCCTATACCCATTGTCATAGAATAGCTAGAAAGAAAACAACGACGACGAACGCGCGAGTAGTGGCGCTCGCGCGTTTGCGCGGTTCGTACCCAGATTTTTTAACGGTCCTTTTTGAAAAAGTTCTACAAAACATATTTTTAAAAACATCTATTACCCTTGTGCCTGGGACCTCCTTGGGTCCCACGCGTGACAAGAGTAGTTCAAGTAGTTCATCATTGGCAGCGGCGACGGCACAGTGAACACCTATTAAGCGCGTTTTTCTGCTTGTGCAGCTTTCGGTGCTGGCCACCGGACATCGCGACACGTGCAAGAGCAACAAGGTCACCTGAGTCATCAAGTTTTCGATGCTGGCCGCCTGACATCGCGACACGTGCAAGAAAAACGTCACCTGAGTCATCGCGGTACCTGCGACCCTAGCGGCTGAGGCGGACACCAGAGTTCGTCGCTACTTAAGGCGTGGAAGCTTCGACAGGCGGCATCATTGGCAGCGGCGACGGCACAGTGAACACCTATTAAGCGCGTTTTTCTGCTTGTGCAGGTCAGTATTTCTGTGCTTGAGCACTTTACCTTTGGTTTTGTTGCTTTGCTGTCGCTGCTGCCACATATATTCCGTGCCTTGTGTAAGCGTAGTTTTAGGAAGGTTCTGTTTTCTTGCATGCGTGTTTCAAGGCTGTTTTCACTATGCCCACTTGTGCTGAGCTCGCGAAAAGAATCGATGAACTCGAATCAAATTTAGGAAATGGGATCGGTAAACTTGAAGAAGACATAGCAGTCAAGCTAATGGTAAGATTTAAGGCTGCTGGCATAGATTTTGATGAAATGAAAGAACAGATCCGTAACCTGGTCTCGAGCGTTGAATTTCTCAACGACATGGTTGAAAAACTGCGCTCAGAAAACGCCTTGCTCGTTAGTGAAAACAAAGAGCTGAAACTGCAAAACACCTCACTCACTACTGAATGCCATGAAATCAAGTTGGAAAACAGTACTCTCTCTCGCAAACTGTCTGATTTAGAGCAGTATTCAAGGATAAACAATGTAGAGATCAAAGGCATTCCGTGCACTCAAGGTGAAGATTGCAACATAATCATTCAGACAATCGGAGATAAAATTGGCTGTCCTGTCTCACCCATCGATCTGGAAGTCGTTCACCGCGTTCCAACCAAAGATGAAAGCAAAAAAAAACGTGATCACCCGGTTCTACTCTCGAACAAAGAAAGCAGACTTCGTCAGCAAGGCGCGAAAAGCGAAGCTTTGCCTCAGTGACATCGGCTTCTCTGGACTAGTTCAGGACACTGAAGTGTATGTCAACGATCACTTGACATCGCAGAACAAAGCACTATTATCTAAAGCCCTGTCATTAAAGAAGGCTAAGAAATGGAATTTCCTCTGGACAGATAACTGCCAGATTAAAGCCCGCAAGAGCATCGGTAGTAGGGTGTTTCGCATTGCTAACGAATCTGACTTGGCTGTATTTACTTAATACAGCTCTGTACCTTGGGAAACTTTTCAGAAACCCTCGCTAATAACAAAAACAAACATGTCCGCGTATTTTTCAACTAACCAATTAAATGAACTAAAAACTAATAGTTCATGCTCGGCCGTTCATTTCAACGCACGAAGTTTGCGGAAACACTATGACGACTTTAATTCCCTTCTGTCAACGCTCTCTTTTCGATTTACCATCATTAGCTTTACTGAGACTTGGCTCTGCAATGACGACAAAAACTTATTTTCCTTCCCCTCTTACTCAGCCGAATACTGTCATAGACAAACTAGCAGTCATGGTGGTGTGGCCGTTTACATATCATCACATCTTAGCTATAAACGTCGTCATGACCTCGACTTAAAGCTAACTAACTGTGAATCTGTTTGGTTAGAATTCAATCATCCTTTTCTTCAGGCTGATAACAGAAACTTTATTTTTGATTGCATTTACAGATCACCGTCTTCATCTTACATTGACTTTTGTTCTGCCCTCGATCAATCCCTAGAGAAACTATCATTTAATAACAAGAATGTAGTTATTATGGGCGATATCAATATAAACCTTCTGGATGACACTTCCCCTACCTGCTCCCTTTATAGCAACTGTTTTCAGAGTTACGGTTTTGAATGTTTGGTAACGCTACCTACTCGTTGTAATAAGATAAATGAGGGCACACTACTAGATCATGCGCTAAGCAACATGACGTCACCGCCAGAGGCTGGTATCCTTGATGTCGACATAACAGACCATTATCCTATCTTTATTTTCCTCAACTCAGAGCCGCAGTCACCCACTATTTCATACTTCAGCTACGTACTGAACAAAGACGCCTTTTTGGAATCTGTGACTACAACTGTCTGGTCTGCTGTCCTTGAAAATAATGATCCGCAAGAAGCTTTTTCTCAGTTCTCCGCAATTTTGTTATCATTAATCGATTCACATATCGTCAAGAAAAAATGCAAGAAAATCCTCTCCCTTCCTCAAAACCCTTGGTTAAATGCTAGCATACTAGCCAATATGCGGAAACGTGACAACCTATATAAAAAAACTAAAAGGCAACCTTTTAATGTCGCCCTCTCTGCACGATACAAACAATTTTGCAACGCACTCAACAGCAAAATAAAGAATGCGAGGAAGACCTACTATGAGCACAAACTTAGTCAGTCTGGCAGCAACTCGAGGCAAAAGTGGCAAGTTTTAAATTCATTTTTGCGCAGAAATGAACAACTCTCATTCATCGATACCATCACAAACGATCACATTACATATGATCAACCAGTTCAGATAGCAAGAGCGTTCAGTGATGCCTTTTTTCCGGACAAACCAGTCATCAGTAGCCGTCCTTTGTCACTGAATCGTGTGCCGCATTCATTTTTTCTTTACCCTACAACTCCCCATGAGGTTCTTGATGTCATTCGCAAGCTGAAAGTAACCAGTGCCGGTCTTGATAATATTCATCCTAGTAACATAAAACTAATTGCTCATCTCATATGTGATGTTTTATGTTTTATTATCAATTTAATATTCAGGACCGACATTTTTCCATCTGGCCTGAAACGAGCAAAGGTAATTCCAGTTTTTAAGAGAGGCGATCGTTCTTTACTAACAAATTACCGCCCAATATGTATACTTCCATTCTTTAGTAAAGTGATTGAAAAGTTGACTGTTACTCGATTAACCAATTACCTGTCTAAATTTAATATTCTTTGCAATTCTCAGTATGGTTTTCGTCCTGGCTATTCAACCGACCTTGCACTTATCTTCCTAACGGATCGCTTAAAAGAAGCTATTGATAAAGGGTTTTTTGCTGGTTCAGTTCTTATTGATTTTACGAAAGCTTTTGACACTATTAACCATCACATTTTGTTTTTAAAGTTGGAAGCTCTAGGCATAACTGGGCCAGCGCTAATGTTACTACGAACCTACCTGTAGGATAGACATAACATAGTTAAAATTTCTAATGTTTTTTCAGAAGCCAAGGTTACTAACCTAGGGGTACCGCAGGGTTCTATTCTGGGACCTTTATTATTTTTATTTACATTAACGATCTGCCTGACTGTCTAACATCCTCACAATGTGTGTTGTACGCCGACGACACAACCATAATTAACTACGATAAAAATATTTCGTCCTTAGTTACTAAACTAAATAATGACTTGGCTAAGGTTACAAACTGGTGTATAGATAATAATCTTGTTATTAATCCCTCGAAAACCAAGTTTATTGCATTTAATTCCCCCCAGAAACCATTTTGTTCAGTTCCGTTGCTGATTCTTGGTTCCCATTTAATCCCTTCTAGCACTCATTGCTCATTCTTAGGGGTAGAACTAGATTCTAACCTCAAGTTTCATCATCATATCTCGAATATCAAAAAGAAAGTTGCTTACGGCATTCGGTTATTAATTAGAGCCCGCCAATTTTTTAACTGTTCTACACTTGTGTCACTATATTACGCTTTTATACACTCACACATTAACTACTCGTTAATATGTTGGGGAAATACATACAATACTCACCTCAGTTCACTTCAAACTTTGCAAAACCAAGCAATTAGAATAGTCACCTCTAGTCCCTATAATACTAGCGCTCTCCCATTGCTACACCGTAATAACATTCTGTCTGTCAAAAAAACTGTGATGTATAATCTGGGTATATTTATTTTTAAGTTATTGAATAATGAAGTTCCTGCATGTAAAATTCCTAAAACCTGCCTGATCAACACTAATGTCACTAGATTTGCTTTGCACAATAATCTAATTTTACCTCAAGTGCGCACCAACTATGGCAAACAATCAGTTCATTTTTCTGCCTTTTCATTTTGGAATTCCATACCACTTTGTGTCAAAACTTCGCGTTCAACATCCGTATTTAAAAAACACCTCAAGAACTTTCTTCTAACAGAAAATATTTAACGTTAACTTCTTTTTTTCTTCTTTTTTTTTCTCTTTTTCTTCACCCTTATTACTTCAAATATTCTGCTATTCTGATACCTTTCTTTTTTATTAATAGTCATGTGTATTTCAAAGTTGTTTTGTTTGTTGTTTCTACTGTTGCATTTATGGTCATGTATATTTGAAATTCTTTTTTGTGTGTGTGTCTTGCACGTTTGGGTAAAATTACCTTTACCGTTCAATTCGTTTAGCTCATTTGGTTTTACTGCATTTGCTCCTTGCTATTGTATAATTTCCTTCGTTAGATTTCTTGTAACTAACTCGTAATCTTGTTTTGCATTCTCCAGTACTTACTTTCTTCCATGTTTGCTTATATATGATTTTAATGTAGTTCAATTCGTTGCTTTAGAAAGCGCATTTTTATAAATAACAGGAGGTCCCGATACAGTCATTGACTATGGGACCTCCTTCTGTATATTATTTGTTTTTACAACCTGTAATCTATAATGAATAAAATCAATTTCAATTTCAAAGGGCGCATTACGGGCACCCGAGCCTACAGGGTTATGTGCCTTTGAGCTTGTACCCTTTATGCACTATCAGCAGGATTTGCCCACATGATGACTTGTTGTTGTCTGCATCTCGGACGCACTTCTCTTTTTCAGATCCAAGCCATAAACAGCTTCACTGTAAAAATTTGTAGGGCAACTTCACTTTTAAGTGTGGAACGCAATAACATTCAAAAATCCCTGACTGTTGTAACGCTTCCCTGCAATCGCAGCTTTCTTACGGATGCGTGCAGGCGAGCGAGATGGTGTTGTTGCAAGGAACCGAGTACGTCGCGCAGCTATGTGAATGGTAGAAACACTAGATAGGGGCTTGTGTTTGATTGTTCGCGTAACAGAGTGAAGTTTTCTGGTAAATAAAAAACAAACTCTGACGCTATCATGCCTGTATGTTGTGTTTACGCTGCACTTAACGAATTTTCTGACACATTTTACTTTGAAGAATTGCATTAATTCAACAACGGCTCCGTACCACGCGCAGGACCTACGTGGTTCTACTTGGGAATGATTTTTCGCGCCACGACGTCCGACGCCGACAACGGATCTTTTTCCGACGCGGGGCCCTTAACGCTACCGCGTTATTAAAACAAGCTTGTCTGGCTCTATCAGTGCGACCTGAGCTGCCATTTGGACGTTGTTTACCTTTATTAGCAATTGATTTTCAAAATTTTCTTCGACCATATACTCTTGTTTTCAATTCGCAGATACAAGTCAGCAGCAAGGCTTAAGACTTGCTCGATGTGCGCGTTGCAGGAAAGACCGGTGTTGCAAAATACGAGCACATTGTGCTCGAGATCGATTACTAATCAGAAAGGCTCGCTTCTGGGTCCTTCATGAAATGCAGCTCTTAGTTATTGCTGGGGCTCAGAGAATGCGTTAAGGTTAGAGCTAGAAAGTCACCCGTAGCTGATTTTCTGGCACCAACGTCCGATGTGGCCATTGCTGTCTAGTCAGAGCAGCGCCGCTTTAGGTCATCGGTCATGTGGGCCGCTATCTTGTGGGCGTTCGAAAAGCCAATGTTCGGTTTCGCCTCACGCGATTGGCCTAGATTGGCCCAAGCCATCCTATCGGCGTCTGGACAATTGCGTGAGGTGAAACCGAACGTTGGCGTTTCGGAAACGTACAAAATAGTGGCCCTGGTTGAGCGGTCAGATGAGGGAACCAACACTAACTGTGGGGGTTGCAGGTAGGAACATATGCATGCGAGGCTTCGCAACCACTTGCATTCTGCTGCAGTTCCTGTATCATTGAAGGATCCAAGGTTCCTTCGATTGTTACAGCTTGTCTGGTCAATAAACTAATTCGTGATATGCGATTCGTTACTGGAAAAGTAATTGAAATACAGTGACTGTTACATAGTAATGAAAGTAATCAATCAATTACAACATTACCCAAAAGTGTTACATGTGTTACAAAAGTGTTACATTACCCAATTTATTTACATGTAATTCGTAACGAGCAAGCCTACATATTGTCTGGTGCGGCGCTACAGTGCTTTTAATATAGAGGTCTGTGATTTGCAAATACGTCCCAGTATGCATACAGAGTGACGTGTAACGTGTATAGCAATAAATTAAAACCATGTTGTCAGAATATCTTTGCCTATCGCTCTTTCTTTGAGGCGAATTTGCGTTTGCCTGGTCCTACAGAAGAGGAAAGGTTCACGGCAAGTTTTTTGTATGTACACCCTACACACTAAATGTAATGAAATCGGGAACGTGCACATTATTCTGAAACTTCCATTCGCCGAAGTACTGCTGGCATAAGCTAGTAAATAATGAGAAGGCTGAAATAAGCGGTAAATAAATGAGAAGGCAGAAATTGTTTGCTTTATTCTACAAAAAAAGTTTGCTTGCAGTTTTGCACCCAAAAAAGCATTTCAAGCTACAGTTAAAATATAGGTGATGCCCGAGCAGGATAATGGCAGGATACTTGAGCTGCGGGGCAGAAAAAGAACACAGAGAATAAATTCACGGATATGAACAATTTTCGCAGTGTCACTCTCACTATGCGACCATGCGCTTTAATTTGAGCACCTGTTAGAAATGTTTGATGTTGAAAAAATATATCATACCAAAATATCCCAGTGGGCGTCTATGATTCGATGGTCAAGGCTTACCAGATTTTCATCACCCGGCAGCTTTGGTGCTTTTATGCTACGACCTGTGTCGGTCGCAAGGAGAGTTATGGAAGAAGGTAAACCAGACGGAATAGAAGCATGAAGTCAAAGTTCTTAACGTTGTTAAATGAGATGCTACCAAGTTCCATCAGAGAGAACGACGCCATGCTTCAATGATAAAAGACAGCTGATGCTGTGAAAGATGCACGGAGCTCTTTGTTGATAAACTGTGTGAAACTGAACTTTCGGTTAAGTTCCAGTAAGGGACTTCGTTTATTTCCCATTATTACAGGTAAAATGCGATTTCTGAGAAGATGAAGAAAAATACACGTTCCCTATCAGGTGCAAAATTGCTGATAGCTTTATCGCTATTCCCACCAACTCGATCATACGTGTTCATGTCTAAACACCTAGCTTCGTGAACTTCATATCTGTGAATGCGAGGAACATGACCACCTCAACGCGAGCGCAAGCCACAATTTCACAAGAGCAGGAAGCGCAGGTATTTGTAGGTAGAATACCAGCTCTGGTTCTCGAAAAGATGAACACATCCTAAAGGTGTCTTTGCGTGAATCTGGCACGTTCTCATGATGTTTCCATGCAGGAAAACAATGAATTATAAAAGAAATCAAGTATGCATGCTCCGAGCTACGCACAGCGGTACTTATAAAGTGAAGAAAGGGGAGCGATCTCACGTGTTGGCGCAGTTCAACAAAACTTTTTTTTAAGAAAGAACTAAATGCAAAATACTTCCGCTGCTCATAAATTTTTATCCCATACCATTTGTGCAGTTGTCTTAGACTTCTATTTTTTTGCTTTTGTTTCTCTGTGCGCCAGCACTCAGGCTGTAGCGTTGTTGCTCGGTACACTGAAGAAAATATTGACTTGTTATTATTATTATTTTTTCTTCACAAACACGCCTTTTATTCAACTCCCTCTGTGCAAGTTCGTGGATCCTGGAGCAACTTCGCGCAGCCCTGTTGCGCGGCAAGTGACCGCCAGCACGAGCACCGACTCTCCACAACGGTGCGGCTTCATGCAAATTAGTGATGTATTTTAACGCGACTACATTAAGAGCCCCGTGCCGCAGAAAATCTGGCGTAGGCGCCGGCGTAAGTTCAACTTGGCTCACCCCCAAATTTCAGTTGGCCCACTCCTACTATTGGCTTCCTCATGCGCTTTTCATGGAACCCTACGTATCCCCATGAGAATTTTCTTGGGTCAACCTTTCTTTAATTTGATTTCGATTGTTATATGAAAATAAAGCTTTAAGGTAAAGCTTTAAATAAAGCTTTAAAAATAAAGCTATAAAGCTTCCAATGATCTTCATTTACATTACTATAACGATTATATGTTTTAACTTCGCCAATTACGCACTTTCCTGCATACAGGGCATTACACTTTTCGCGTGACGGGCTGGGGTACTGGCCAAAGAATAGTTACGCATTAAAGAGTTATGCATTTAACCACATGGACTATGCGTTTCCACTACCACACATAAGTAGTCTTAAATGTCTCTGCAGAATTTTTTCCAGTACATTTTTCTATTTTTATCCATTAATGTTGTAGCACTTTGGTTTAATTATTTATTTTTTCTAAACAAATCATGTGTGGGTTGGGGGGGGGACACAATCCATCCTTTTCTAGCTTATCGTGGATGGCATAGTTTAATTGTTGTTGCCTTGCCTTGCCTTCTTTCTTTGTTGCACTTTCCATCGTGGTGATTCAGCCATTATTATGGCAGTTGCTGCGTCGTACGCCTACTCAGTAGTGCATCATCTTCGTGCAATATTTACTAGTATCTTACAGTGCGTACTTTTTCGTGTTTTTAGTTCTCATTTTATTTGTACTTTCTTTACTGACTGTATTGACCTTGCACGCAAATGCGTTGTCCTATTAAAGCTTTATTTACGTTGATGCTTGCTTTGTCTTGTTGTCTAGCGCTTATTCCACGTTGATATTACCGTACGTTCCCTTTACTGAATGCCTTCCTGAAGGTTTGCGAGGTATTCTTCAATAAATATATTGTTACGGTTAATGTTAAACCGGCTTTATTTAAGGGACGAGATTGATGGTGAAGTCAAGATGGCGTCCCGAGGCTGCACACGCTAACGTCTTCTTCCTCTTCTGCTCGCCCGGCTCATGCCGTAGCAATCCCCGGTTGCCAGACGAAGCCCGCTGGGCAAGTCCAAATCACTCGGAAAGCGCAGGGTGAAACCGCTTAAGACGGGCAACATGTACTAACTGGGTCCGGCTAGACCGACGACCAGCGGACGTCAAGCGTGCCACCACGTACGTCAAGTCACTCAAGCGATCTACAATGGCGAATGGGCCCGTGTACTGGGGTAAAAACTTTTCGCTTAAGCCACGTTTACGTTCCGGAGTCCACAACCACACAAAGTCTCCTTTAGCGTACGAGACAGACTGGTGTCGGCTGTCATAGCGCTCTTTCGATCGGTGTTGCGATGCCACAGTACGAAGGCGAGCGATACGCCGGGCTTCTTCGGCAAGACAAAGCGTCTTGGCAACAGAGTACTCGCTGTGAAAGTCAAACGGTAGTATAGTGTCAATGCAGCTTAGCGGTGAACGTGCGTAAAGGAGATAAAAAGGACTGTAATCGGTCGTCTCATGCTTTGCAGTATTATAAGCATTGGTGATGAATGGGAGTACGTCATCCCAGTCCTTGTGATCGGAAGATACGTACATGGCCAGTATGTTAGTTAGAGTTCTGTTCGTACGTTCTACAAGCCCATTTGTCTGAGGGTGATAAGGCGTTGAATGACGGAACTGCGAACTGCAGAGTCGAAGCAGTTCTTCTACGGCGTCCGCAACAAACTGACGACCGCGATCGCTAATGATGACACGGGGGGGACCATGTCGAAGAACAATGAATCGAAGCAAAAACGTTGCAACGGACACAGCTGTTGAAGATGGTACGGCCGCCGTTTCCGCGTAACTGGTCAGATGGTCGACACATACGATCACCCATCGGTTGTCGTTAGATGATCGGGGAAATGGGCCCAGAAGATCGATACCCACTTGTTCAAATGGCAGGCGAGGCGGCGGCAGAGGTTGGAGAAGACCTGGCGGAGCGGTCGTAGGGCGTTTGTAGCGTTGACATTGTTCGCAACTGGCGACGTAGTGCTTGACTGTGTCCCGCATTTTGGGCCAGTAAAAACGCTCCTGTGCCCGGTTCAAAGTTCTGATGAATCCTAGATAGCCAGAGGTCACATCGTCGTGCATGGCTCTCAGTATGTCCGTTCGCAGACTCTGCGGCACCACCAGAAGGAAGCGTGCGCCTTTAGCTGAACAATTGGTCTTGTAAAGCAGGCCGTCGCGGACACAAAATCGGCCAGTGGCTCCAGGACGCGATGCGGCTACAAATAGAGGTTCCAAACTAATATCATTTTCCTGCTCTGCTTTGAAAGTCGTCGAGTCTGGGAATGTAGAAGAAATGGGAGCAAAACAGTTATCAAAATTGTCTGCGTCACACTCCGTCGTCATCAGAGGAAGGCGGGAGAGACAGTCCGCATCTGCGTGGCGACGCCCGGACTTGTAGAAAATAACGAAGTCGTACTCCTGCAGTCGAAGAGCCCAACGTGCCAGTCGTCCACTCGGGTCACGGAGATTCACCAACCAGCATAACGCGTGGTGGTCAGTAACGATAGTGAACGGGCGTCCGTAGATATAGGGCCGAAATTTGTGGACAGCGAAAACAGCTGCCAAGCATTCTTGCTCGGTCACAGTGTAATTGCGTTCCGCCTTAGTCAAAGAGCGACTAGCATAAGCCACAACGTGTTCAGCTCCGTCATGACGTTGCACTAGTACGGCACCGATGCCGATGCCACTGGCATCAGCGTGCACTTCCGTAGGTGCGGATGCATCGAAGTGACGCAATACGGGCCCTGACGTTAGTAGAAATTTTAGCTGGCGGAACGCGTCGTCGCAAGCCGATGTCCAGTTGAAGGGGACGGCTTTTTGGAGAAGACATGTTAGGGGGTACACCACGTCAGCGAACCTTGGGATGAAGCGCCGAAAATACGAGCACAGGCCCAAGAAACTACTCAACTCCCGCACTGACTTCGGTGCCTCGAAGGAGCTGACTGCCTCAATCTTCCGTGGATCTGGCCTCACACCGTTTTTGTCGACCAGATTCCCAAGTACTAACGTCTCCGTTTCCCCGAAACGACATTTCTTGGAATTTAGGATCAAGCCGGCTTGTTTGACACAATCCAGAACAAGACTGAGACGGCTGTTATGCTCACTCAATGTGCTGCCAAAAATCACCACATCATCGAGGTAGCACAAACAAATTTCCCATTTAAGTCCTCGGAGGATAGTATCCATGAATCGTTCGAATGTTGCTGGCGCGTTACAAAGGCCGAACGGCATAACGTTAAATTCATAAAGACCATCTGGTGTCACGAAGGCCGTTTTCTCCTTATCGTCTGGGTGCATGGGTATCTGCCAATACCCTGATCGCAAATCCAGTGATGAAAAGTAGGCAGCGGAATGTAAACAATCGATGACATCATCAATTCTAGGAAGTGGATACACATCCTTTTTGGTGACTGCATTCAGTTTCCTGTAATCAACGCAAAACCGCCACGATCCATCCTTCTTCTTTACTAAGATTACTGGTGCTGCCCACGGACTAGAGGACTCTTGAACAACACTTTTCCGCAGCATGTCTTTCACCTGTTCAGCAATAACTGTCCTCTCTGTTGCAGAAACGCGGTAAGGCTTTTGCCGAATGGGATGTGCTGATCCGGTGTCAATTCTGTGGCGAGCACGAGAACGAGGGAGTGAAGCCTGCTTGTAGCCTTGTGCGAAATCGAATACAGAAAGATGTGCCCACAAAACTTCTGCGAGAACGTGGCGCTCATGTGAGGGCAGCGCCTTGTTGATCATCCATAGGATCTGCTCTTCAGAAGTGCTTTGGTGAGGATCGCTAGTACGAGACTGCTCCTCCTCGCTTAGAACTGTAATGGAGCTGTAAGCAATCTCGTCAAATTCAGCGAGCTTCATATCACGCGGAAGAACAGCAGGGACGCAAGAACAATTGAAAGCCCACAAATTTGAGACGCCATTCACTACTCTCACGACAGAGCGTGGTACGAGTACATCTTTCTTTGCGCAGCTCGACGTAAGTGGCTGGAATTGCGCGTCAAACGATGAAAGGTCGGCAGCAGCGAAGTTGACAAGGATACGTGACAGCGACCAAGGCGGTACCAGCAAATCTTTCGAAACAACACAATAGTTTTTCACTGGTAAGGATGTGTCGGCAAGGGTGGCGAGAAGCGCGCTATTCAAAGTATTTTCGCCTGTGCCACAGTTAACGGATGCACCACAATCCTGAAGAAAGTCAATCCCGAGAATCACGTCGTGAGTGCACCGCGGTAGTACGAGAAATTCTGTTATAAGATCTTCTCCTCCGAACAAAACACTTGAAACACAAATACCAAGGGGAACTAGGCACTCTCCACTGACACCACGAAACGTCACACCACCATTCCACGGGAACATAACTTTCCGACCCAGTCTCTCTTTGAATGTCACACTCATGACGGAAACGGTAGCACCAGTATCGACTAATGCTGTTGCAGGTATACTATCAATTAACACACGCACTTTGTTCTTCACCATCATAATAGGCAGAGGAGTATTTCGCAGAGACGCAGACTGTCCGGCGACCTTACCTCCATCGGTCGCACCGGCTAGTTTCCCAACGGCGGTGGTGACGCAGCACGTCGCCGTGGTGACGGTGAACGGCGTTGGCGACTGGTTGGGGGCGTCAGGCTACGGTCTGAAGCTGGCGAGCCACTCCTTCTACTATATTGACGGAAGGTATTCCGGGGTGGCGCGCCTGTGGTGTTTGCACTATCAGGGTCTGTCGGCCAACGGTCGTCATAACTGTCACGTTCAAAACTAGGCCAAGTTGGTGGTGGGCCATATCTTGTCTGTCGGCGCCGGCGACAAAAACGAGCAATGTGTCCCGAGGCGCCTCAGCTGTAACACACAGGGGATGCGCGACCGACGTTGTAAACCTCGGGGTCAATCCTGGGACGCTGCGAATAATAAATGCGATCTTCCGAATTCCGATTCGTGGTGGTAGCTCGACGAGTTCGTTGATCGTGCGTCACGTCGTCGGGAAAGGTACGTCGGTGCTGTCGCAGCTGATCTACTCGACACTCTGCAACGCCTGGCATGGCAGACAATGCGGACACAGCAGATGCATGTTCTTGAGGTTGGTTGGGAGCCCACCCAACCTGGTCGACATTCGCCCCTTTGGTGTGTCTTTCAAGTTCTTCGCGAACAATTTGCCTTATAGTTGCCGCAAGGTCTAGTTGAAAACTGTAGTTGTCATTGTCTTCAACGCTTGCCACCGTTGTCACATTTGCTAACCTGCCGAACTTAGGCGTGATACGGCGCAGCTTCAAGGCCTCAAATGTGCGGCAATGCTTGATGAGGTCGGCGACCGAGGCGAGACTCTCCTTTCCAATTAAATAATTGTACACATCCTCGGCTATGCCTTTAAGAAGGTGTCCAACCTTGTCCTCTTCGGACATTCGAGGATTGACCGTTCTGCAAAGCTTTAGGATTGCTTCAATGTACGTAGTACAGGTCTCACCTGGGACTTGAGCGCGCTGAAGCAATGTCTGCTCCGCCCGCTTCCTTTTCGTGGTGGAATCGCCGAAGCACTCAGTAAGGTGAGTAACGAAGCTGTCCCACGTTGTGCAGATATCTTCATGGTTCTCGAACCACACTAGCGCAGTGTCTGTGAGGAACAGAACCACATTGTCGAGCTGAGCCATGGAGTTTCAGCCGTTGTACTTGCTCACGCGCTTGTAGTGGGTGAGCCATTCCTCCACGTCCTCGCCGAATTTTCCTGAGAAAGGGCGGGGCTCCATCTGATGCATCCAGGCGCCGGTTGTTCGAACTGGAGCTGCCAGAGAAGGCTGTTGGTCACCGCTGTGGGACATCGGGATCTCAAGTGGTGTTGGGGGCAGTCGAGCGAGGCGTCGGCTCCGGCGTGGTGCTTGCTGCAGCAGCTCCGTCGTCTTGGTCGAAGTACCCCGCACCTCCACCACAAAACTGTTACGGTTAATGTTAAACCGGCTTTATTTAAGGGACGAGATTGATGGTGAAGTCAAGATGGCGTCCCGAGACTGCACACGCTAACGTCTTCTTCCTCTTCTGCTCGCCCGGCTCATGCTGTAGCAATATTTTCTCAAAATGTAAACTAAACCTGCCGTACGCAGACACGCCGAACGGATGCGACGCACGGATGAAAGACACGCGGATTTTTCAGTTCCGTACAATCAACATTCCCATTGGAAAACAAATATCTGAAGGACATTCGGGAAAGATCCGAACGTCCGGAGCCGAAAGCGGACGTCGAAAGGACGTTCAGAAGACTAGACAGTCTGGGCGATATTTTTGTCAAAAATGAAACTCCTATCGACTTCCGCACAAAATCACCCGCGGACGTATTACCACGTATAATTTCGAATTGCAAGAGGACATACTAGGAACAATGCCTGCGCAATTTTGTTACGTGCGCTGGATGCACATCGTGTACTGCAGAAAGGCACGCGGGCTGTTGTGCCTGGCTGCTCTGCTTTCTAGTAAGTAATTTTACCATTTTTAACAAATTGTTCAACAGTGCGGATTATTCAATTAGAGGACGTGTTGCTATCTAAATTTGTCGACTTTCACTTTGTGGGGCCCGCTGTAAATGTACATTGTGTACCACCTTCGTTACGAATCGCACCGTTACACAAATATCGTACGAATGCATACATATTAATTAGTATGATTTAATGTATCCGAGACGTGTTCGTTAAACACTACAGAAAGACGACATGTTGAAACCCCCGCTGTCTTAATAAACTGCGTGGCAGGGCGCCGAACATGAATCGTGTCCTTGTGTCAGTGAGATGTTTCTGTAGCACAATCAAATTGTGACCTAAGAATTCATCGTCGATATTATACCTATCTACATGAATGAACATACAACTCTCCCAAAAATTGCAATTGAGAAACCATGGACACTGGTTAAACAGGTTTATTCAGGATAATGAAAATTTGAGACCTTATAACCTAAAGCTATTCCAATACGTTTTTATTCCTATCACTTGGCGTCAAGTTTGCGTAACCGCCGACGCAAGCATGTGGCGATCACCCGCAGGGTTGTCTGAACAGACCAATCAAGCACTCTCCTCGTTCATAGGAGGTCACTTTTGGTTGCAAGAAAAACGAATAACATTGCCTGCACTGAGCTGCTTGTCTTATCTAGTTGGCTCACAAGAGGCGAGGATCACGCTGAAGTGGAGATGGACTCGATGGGGCCGAACCACTGCACTGAAAATTGATAACCGAATGAAGAAGGTGGTGCCGGCGTCTGCGATTGGTCCGCTTTCCCTTACAGCTTGCGATGGCTGGTCAAAAATCTAGCGCGGCATGCAACGGAAACTTAAGAATGCCGCTAAAACGGACCTTCAGCAAAGATGAGTCGGCAGAACGAGATCGTAAACGTGCCTAAAGTGCTCGAAAACGTTACACGGCCACGCAAAAAGTTTTATTATACACTGTAAAAAATTTCCGTAATTTTACGGAGGATTTCTGTCATTATACGGAGAACTGCAGATAAAAATACGGAAAGTATGTCATATTTCAAAAATACGGCAAAATCTGCCGTTAATATACGGAAAGTGCTTTCCGTTTTAAGCTTTACGGACATTTTCACTGTAATCATATAACGGCTATACACTGTTTTGGACGAAACAGACAGAATTCCGTATTTCGTATTTAGATATTTGCGCTGGATGTCTTTCACTGTGTTGATCGAACATCCGTATTATTGTGAGAAAATTTAAGCTGTCTGAATGAGCGGTCGTACTCACAAAGTTTCAGCTAACAATATTTTATTGAACACGCAAACTGTACGGATTATGAAGATGCGTACAAAATGTGAGAGCTAGCCTTCTACCAAAAGCCGCAATAACAGATTGTATAAATATGCGACCGGAATAGAAGATGCGTATACGCATCTTCTATTTCGGTCGCAGTTTGCCGCGCATATGGGCCTTGTAACGCTGATCATATGCGCAAATATATGCGCGTTCTGGCAATGTTCTCAAATTAAGCGCTTTGCAGTTAATAATACAGCATATATGTTTAAGGGAACGAAGAGCCGTGGGCATACGTGCATACGTAAACAAGCTTGCGGCACTCAGGTGCTGGTGCACTGGGACTGACATTGGTGCTCTACGCCAAAAATTGTACGCACTATAAATCAGTACCGAAACGCAGGGAGTGGTATAATGATCGTAACTGCGTTTACATTTAGCAACAAATGGTCTCGAAGGAGACTGGCGACCTATAGATCCAAGCACAACAGTCGGATGAAATTTTCGAATGCGGCAAACAATTAACCCAAGTGTGAAAGGGCATTGCTGAACTGCAATGTAGTTGGTTTAACTCATTCCCATAATATTTACAAAATAAATCGTCTCTGACAATAACCACCCATTCATTGAGACAAATCGACTACGCACAATCTTCACTGTTCATGTGTTAATTCTTGCGGTAAGATGTAATCGCAAACATTTGGCGCTTCATCTTGAAACAAGACCGGTAAGCGCGCTCATTGTTGTACGGCAGAATAAAGAACACGAACATGCCCCGACATGTGTGCAAACTACTGGAAGGTGAGTGAAGATGAAGGACCTATTACCGTGCTAGTACTGTGTGTACAGTCCAAAAGAAGAATAAAAAAGACGGAAAAGAATGCCCAGTGCCGAGATGTAACGATTCAAGCTTTATTACTTTTCGACCTAGAATGCAACAGCATTAGTTCCATGTGCTTTATACATGGGTAAATGTTATGACAGAACTCATTACATGCACCAACCAGCCCAAATTATCACTATACTGGAGCTTATGGACGCATAGCAGTGCACTGCTTTGCACTTCATTGCCGCACAGGAGTTTGCTATCCCCAGTAGCGAACGGTTTGGTTGACCTCCCTGCCTTTCTGCTTCTTGCATTCTCTCTCCGTTTGTATAAAACGCACTAACTTGCGGGAGAGAAAGCGTTTTTCTACTTTAGAATTCAATTAATTGTCAAGCAATTGTTTTGCGGTTCCAGTAACTAAAGTAGAAATGCGAAAACGAAACCGAATCTGTTCTGTTCTCCGCGCTCACAGAGTGCGGCACCAGGGGGCAGCGCGCGCTGCGCGGCCGTTAGGAGTGGCTGACGGAAGTGCACATGTGTAGTCAGCCGGAATTTTTCGTGTCGTGTTGTAAAAGTTGTTAATTCGCCGTAAATATCTCTTGATTTGTACTCAAGAGTGGAGCAAGACCCCAAGGAAGAGAGATTGACGCATCGGGAGCGAAGAACAGAAACGATGCATGGTTACGCTGCTTGGGTCTCGGCACGTTCGAATTGGCAAAGTTCCGAATTTGTCGCTGTGTGGTGTACGCTTGTGCGCTCGTCATTTGCCGCCATCGCGCGGAGATATTTGCGCTGGATGTCTTTCACTTCGTGTACAAAACTCAGCACGCTGCGGCATCGAAGAAGTTGTCCTGTGTTTGGGTGCACGTATGCGCTTGGACACGGATAGCCTGCTTGCTCTCAACGGGTGTTCAACAGTCTACGCGCGCTCGTAACTTGCTCATGAGGTAAGCCCATTTTAATCTTATTTGGTTTGCATAACGTAGGTGTTAAAATGATGTGTGGTAAGCCGGTGTCGCGAACAGAAATATTGTTTCAAAAGATCACTATGCAACGTCTTAGGGCAAAAATGACGCATGAATGGGGAAAGGGATCACCCTATCTTTTCAGATCGATTCCAGTGGTAGCGCGATCGGCTCGATCGCAATTTCCGTGAGGTACTACTAACTTTTTTCTCACTCGGGTTAAAAGCGTAGAAGAAAACTGCGTTCAGTTGCGCACTTGTATTGACGCTTGTATTGGCTTGAGAGCATACTGTATCCGATAGAAGAACTTCTGTTAGAATACGGAAATAAACGTTCGAGGCAATAGCAGTGGCTCACTACCTGTGATCGTTACTTTCGTGCTTGGGTGCACGTTTGAATTTTGACCTGAAAAAAAAGTTCTTTGGCTGCTCTGCTGTGTTTCGTTGGTGCAACTTTTTTCAGTGCAGCAAGACGTGTTGCTTCGAATGATGTCTGGGCAGTCAAGGCATTCGTGTCAGTAAGCAAGCAGTAGACGGGGTATCAGTGCGAAAAAATTTGGACATACAAGAGAAACGAGTGGTATCATCATATACTCTTTTATGTTACGAATAATTCCGTTGTATTATTAAAGCGGAGAGTGGATATGCATGAAAGTCAGATTGTGTTGATACTCAGCAAAAACAAGGTAACTTATCATTACTAATCAATCCTTTTCTTTTACTGAAAGGCATGTTGCTGTTGTTCTGCTCAAGCTGAGAAGAGGTCTGCTGCCTGCAGTGGGCCCATCTCTCTCAAGTTATCGCAGTATTGTAGCTCTCAAAGTGAGTGGATTTTTTTTTCTCTTGGCTATTTGCTACCTGAATCATGAACATCTACTTAGATGTGTAGGTGATCACTGTCAGTGACATTGGAGTGCTGGTGGACAAGCACTTCTTTATGATTGCAACGCATATGACAGAGTGCAGCTGTGGCAGTATGTGAAGGTGTTAATCTATAAGCCAAATTAGGTTCCTTGAAGTAATATATTTGAGCCACAGAGCATGTTCATAAAGAAAAACCTATATTTGCCAGGACTAACGCTTATCAAAATTCGCCCCTAGTTTTATCTATTGCTGATTGGAAGTCGTTACCTGCAAACATTGTCTCGCTTATGGAATCATCATCATTTCATGCAGCGCTGCTAACCTTTTTAGACTGTGTCAACCTGTCCGAACCCACATTCCCTTGAATATTTACTTAAACAGTGTGTTCAAGTGCTTGGCATTGTATAAAATTCATTCCGTTTCATCTTATATCTGTCTGTGTAGGCTGTTTACCTAAATCATTATTCGATTGTATCCTTAAACTCGTGTTCTGAAGGGTACTGATTGTTTGCATCACATTTTAGGTTCTTATGCGTGCTTCACGCTACTAAACATTGTATAAACTCCATTACCCTTCTCTTCCTTTCTTTCTTTTGTTTGCTTCTGCTAGATGTTTTTTGTGGTTCCTAATGCCTTCATATATTTACATTGTACAGGTTTCACTCATGCGTGAACTTTTCCGTCCCCCCCATGTAATGCCCTAACGGGCCCTTAGGGTACTCAAATAAATAAATAAAGAAATATATTGATGACATTGGATTGTGGTCTAGCAGGCAAAATGCTAAACAAGGAGAAGTAATCTTAATTTGCACTTGGTAAGATGTGCATGCAACTCAGGCTGTTATACATAAAATGGGACATTTGTAGATGTCTTCTACAATGCTGCAGTCCTGAATAACTTCAGAGTTAAGTGATACCACTATAATTTCTCTGTAAAGCATGCAGCACAGTTTTGCATTGGGGGAGGCTGGCATCAACAGGCGTCTACTTACTGTGAAGTTCAAATGAGGTGTTACTGTTAGGGTGACTATATATAATTTATGGTTTAATTCTAATCTTGTATGAGGCAGACATAGTTTACCTACTTGGTTAAACAATAGTGATGTAATATCTATGTATACAAGTATTACCCATTCATTTATGCCATTTGGACAATGACCGAAATGCATGGGTAATACTTGTATACATAGACATTACATCACTATTGTTTAACCAAGTCGTGCCCCTGCATGCTAAATTTTACAGGGCTATTATTAAGTAATGTCAACTTTTGTTGTAACATTAAGGCACCTTTTATATTATTACAGATTACCACCATTGTGTACCATCCTAGTGTGATATTTACACTAAATGTATTTGACATTGCTATGAAACCCTGCACTGTGGTGCATCATGAAATTTTTTTTATAGTTTCTGGCCTCGGAATGCACTTCACGTTATATTCTTGTTTGCAACAAAATTATATGGCAGTTTTCTCACCTTATATTTTGCGGCACTTGAAACTGCGGTGAGCTAAACCACTGGGCAGCAATACTGGAATCGCACTGCATGTGGAGCTGTCTTCAAACACACACAAGGAATACATAATTGCTTTTTTAGTGCAAAACAACGGACACAAGAAAGATGACAGAACAAGGCGCTACTCTCAACTGGCATCACTTTATTGCATCCCTCCTTTGTAGACAGCAGAATGTAGAAGAACATGCGCTGTGAATACCGTATGCAGGAACCACCAACATCTGATCACAAGAGCACACTCATGTGACAGAATCCAAAAAAAAAACATATTGAGCACTGTACAAGGTTAAAGAAAGCACACTAATGCACTGTGACCCCAATGACTGCATGAAGAAAGCTTCCGATAACTCTCTGGCGGTGGTATCCCGGCTCTTTTTCAAAATCGTAGTATCACGAAACATTGCGAACATAAGCGATCCATACCAACAGGCACAGGTTCCCATTTGGCTCAACATTGTAAAACATGGAAGTGCAAAGCCATGTTTCGTGATACTACAATTTTGAAAAAATGCTGTGATACCACCGCCCGAGAGTTATCGGAAGCTTTCTTCATACAGTCATTGGGGTAACAGTGCATTAGTGTGCCTTCCTTAACCTTGTGCAGGGCTCAATATGGATTTTTCGATGCCGTCGCATGAGTACGCTCTTGTGATTGGTTGTTGGTGGTTCCTGCACATGGTGCTCACTGCGCATGTTCTTCTAGAATCTGCTTTCTATAAAGGAGTGACGCAATAAAGTGATGTCAGTTGAGAGTAGCGCCTTGTGCTGGGGGGGTCGTTTTGTGTCCATTGTTTTGCGCTTAACAAAGTATTTATGGATTCGCACCAACTAGCCTGCCAACTCGTGTTGAACGCAAGGAAATGCGGCTTTGCCTTTTTTGACTGTGTTGCGGGCACTTCTGAAGTACTGTCTGTCCAATAACCTTGGTGGCATGGAAGTGCCGTCCACTTCCATGCGTTGCTTTCTTTTTCATTGTGGCATCACTTCACATTATAATCATGATGTGTATGTACTTTTTCTAAGAGACCCATATTCCTATCCTTGTGTTATATTTGCTGTCGCATTATTGATGTGCAAATGACCAGTGCTCCAAGTTCCATTTTATTGCAAAGTAAACTACTGGTACCTAAACAGTTCTGTATATCAGAAAACCAAAGCCGAACTGCTGAACAGTACCAAGTAGCAGCCTTAGTGCAGTGTCAAGTAGTCAAATTTTATTGGTCATGCACAGGCGCACAGCGTACCTCTTTATTACTTGCTGAACAATTAAACTGTGTGGAAACTGAGTATTTATGTTGCTTCAACCACATAGTATTGGCCATTGCTCCTGCCCTCAGCAAATGTGGAAGATTATCATGGCATTTCTTTTTCTAACTCTTTTTCCTTACTACAGTGGGATTACTGCATGCGTAAGTAGGAAACGGATCACATAGGCAATCAAAAGCCAACAATGTGTAAACTTGTAACATTGATTGTACAGTTTGATGACCCAGAATAAGTAGATATACACCATAAATGATTGACAATTAACTTTTACTTGACACAGGGCTAGAGCATACAGTAAGCATACTGTATGCTCATACGGTGTCGCATCAATTTAAATTTTAGTGTAGCTTTACAGTCTACGCTTCTTTTGTTGCATTCTGTCAGAGGGATGGTAATGTTTCGCGTGTATAGCAACTAGACTGTCTGTATACAGTAGTAAAAATGTGCGAACTGAATTTTTTAAGGACTTGATAGAATGTGTAGAAGAATAAAGCCGTACAATCAACGCACAGTGATGTGACTTTCTCTGCACATGTTGCAGGTTCAAAAAGTATGGCGGAAGCTGTTGCCAAGGTTCCGACCGGAAAAGAAAGCCAGTATAAAAGGGTCCACACCACTGATCTCTACTACAGGGGATGGACAGCACATCGAGCGCCCTTGACTGAAGCCAACCTGGTCCCGTAAGTTGGTGCTTCACAACTTTGCAGCAGCACTTTGTTTGCATGGGTGTGTGGCATTTCTTCCCCTAACATGCCTGCCTGATGTGCCATAAGCTACCCAAGCAGTGTTTCAAGTTGTCCAGAATTTTTTCATTGCAGTGTCTACAGTGTTGCTAACATAAGTGGCGTCCAATGGAAACACTGGTAAATGAGAAAAACTTGATGTAATAGAACACTATCGTGTGTACGGGTTCAGGTTGTCATAAAAACGCATAGCATACATGTAGAGACCTCCTAAAATGTGAAAAACCACAAAGAAAAGTTTTTCGGCAGCAGTATTATCTGATCGCACGCACTAGTTAGTCCACCATATGCCCTGCTTCCAGGACAAGCGACTGCATGACACCGCATTTCCACTGGCTTCACCTGCATCAGGTGCGGTTTGCTGCATCCAGCAAAACATATTAGAAATCAGTGGTGCACAATGTTTTCTGTCCCCTTTCTCGACGCCTACTGAACACATAGTAAACTGTTTCCAAAGCAGAAAAAGGGAAAGGGCTCTGAACACATTGTATATTAAAGTGGCTTCTACTGGGTAACGCAAGTACTGTGGCTTAGTAGATTTTCACCAGGCAACCTGGGAGCCCGAAAAGGCTGCTGTTTACTTGCAAATGACCAACATGTGAGCATGTTGAAGTTCTTTTTTTATTCTCATCGCTTATTTAGCTAGTGGAGACAACTTTCACATCTGGAGAAGAAGCCTTGGAAGCATGAAACACTTCACAAAACCAGCTTCAATATATCATGTGTCTGCATCAGAATTTCATGGCTGTATGAGTGAACCCTCTGGTTAACATGTGAGACTGTCCATGATGTTTGCCATGCATTATCCACTTTATTTACAGGTCAACCCTATCTTGAGATTTAAGCTGATGTTGCGTTTAGAGAAATTATGGCTGAGAGCCAGCTTTTGAGAATGCAGATTGAGCTCGACAGATTAAACGCCAGCACAAGTTGTTGAGGATTTCAGATCAAGAATCTTCAAAGGCCAGTTCATTTAGTGGTGTTAATATTCTGCTCAAAGTTGTTGATTGTTACGTTCACACGGTGTTCAAGCATTGCGGTAACAACTTCACTTGAAGTACATAGCAAGGGTGTATTCGACGTAAGCTGGTGGCCTTTTTCTGCGTTTTCAAAAACTGGTTTCTTGTTCAGTTTAAATTTTCAAATTTCGTATTGTTTATTAGGTGTTGTGTCCTATTTCCTTTTCCTGCAGCTTCTTAGTTAAACATCTGAATAGTGAACAGAACATGACCTTTTGCTTGATTTTCTAGATTACACGCCCTCGATGCAAAACAATTTCACTTCAAAACTGCTTGTACCGTACTGAAAGAAAAACTTGAAGCAGCCATAGCCATTAATAACACGCAAGAGATGATTATGAAAATTGTAATATTGTTTTATGATCTACAGGGTGTCGTAACTATCATGCACCAAGATTTAGAAATATGTAAATGCAATGTAACTAGACAGAATGAAGGTAATGTTGTTTGCCATCGCTTGGAGATACTCAGATTATTTTTTGCATTCTGCCTAATTACGTAATTCTTAATTAGTTAATAAATATCTCAAATAACTAAATGAAAAGTGTCAATGAAAAGTTGTAGAGCAATATGAAAGCCTCCGGATACACTTTTCTGTTACTGTTACTCATTGTGTGCTACATAAAAGTTTTTCCAAGGAATAAGCCTGTGAATACATGTAAAGTGTCTTGAGTGGCCAGTCATGTGTCAATTTTATGGTGCAAAGCCACGAATGCAACTTAAATGGGTTCTTTTAAGAAAACGACTTAGTTCAAAAAATTATCCTTCTTTATGCAGCCTGTGGAGACAAGGTTTTTTAAGACATGGCCATGGCCCTCAAGGAAGATGCCGAGGCCACAGGCAGTTCCTCCAGTGACCATGAAAAGGTCCCCTGTGGCACAAGTCTAATTTGGCACCTCTACCTTTCTCCTGCAGCTTTTCTGTCTACTTAGCTAACCAGGTGGGTCAACGATTGCAAAGAGAAAAAAGGATCAACAGCTTCAAATGTAGAACTTGCTCAAGCTCAATGCATTTTTGGTGTGAAGTTTTTCCCTTATCATTTATGAAAAAACGGGTTATAAGTATATGATATGGTCTTCATACGGACACCTCTTTCCCATAGAGAACTATCAGTAAAAAAAGCAGCTTATGAAGGCTTGTATATTAGTTAGGATGATGTGGCATAGATAGGATAATGATTATGAATGTTTCTGGTGAAGGTAGTGGTAGTAGAGTGAATAATCAGCTTATATATAGATTAAAAGACATTTCGTTCTAATGCCAGAATTTTAAATCATCCCAAATAATTCTTGCATTTGATAGTCTATGCACATTGAGCGGCAGTGCTTCTTGATGCTTGCTTCTTGCTGACATCATTCTTATGCTGCATAATTCACCTGTTTAAATTCCCTATTTCTCCCGTTCAAGCAACTTGACATCATCATAACAAACCTTGTAGATGAGTTCCAAAAACTTGCTGATGAGATTAGAGGGCGGCGTGCATCCCAGGCTTAGATATGCATTCAAGAGCTTCATACCTTGCAAATGTTAGAAATACTCCTGCTAAGCAAGTTCCTGGTGTCATACAAGGGTATTTGCAAATACGAATTTGCCTAAATTAGGAAAACAGTCAATCTAAAACATGTCAAGCGATGTCGCTGACAATACACACACACATTTCAACTGAAGTAAATACAAATAAATATAGCACCAAATGCAGAATCATTGGCATGGTGCCATTCTTTCAGTGGAATAAAATTGTCCTGTGTTGTAAATCTGGAATCATTTATAATCCAAGCTACTAAATACCTCATAAGGGTTGTGACATGAAATACGCATGTATTTATTCCTCTTTTTTTTTTACTTTAAGACACGATAATGCATAAACAGCAGTGAAAGAACTGAGATCACAGTACTTAATACTTTATATTGCTCCAAAAATCCGTTTCTCTGCCGATCACAGCATTTGACACTAACAATTTTGTGACAGAAAATGTGAGACAGAAGGCACATAACACTTAGGGTGGTGCTTTTCACTTCGATTGTTTGGGAACGAAACCCATACTGTACATGTTATGGCCCTACGTGTCGTTACCTTTGAACAAAAGAGGTAGGGGGTTTGCGTTTTGCAAAACTGCATGCAGGTTCTTACTGTGTGCAATTAAAATTAGAGACCTTCACAGCTGATACTAAATGCATTCTCCACAGCTTTAGGTTATACAGGTGCACTACTTTACACAGAACACACTCTTTTACCTCGTCACTGCCCACACTCTTAGGCAGAGTTACACCCTTTGAAGTGCCCCTTCTGCCACACAGCGATAATTGTCATCTGCCTTGATGCGTTTCCTTTCTTTAACGCTGCGAGCCCTGTACTTTCCAGTAACAAACGGCATGCGCGTTATCAGCATGATAGCATGCCTGACAGGAAAGTAGCGGGTGTGGCGTTTTCAAGAAAGGAAGTGCATCAAGGGAGATAACGATTATTGTGAGGCAGAAGGGGCACTCCAAAGGGTGTAACTTTGCCTATGAGTGCAGCTGGTGATTCAGATTCTTCAAAGGTGTTTCATTGTATGGGATGGCACATCGCACTTCACTTATTTGCAGAATATTGCATTCCAATTGTGTCATATGAGATAAATCCATTAGAGAGATGTAAATTGCCCTAAATTTATTACAACTGTGTACTGGTAAACTGGCAGCCGCTTCCAGTGCTTGTGGAAAAACAATTGTAACTGTCATATTATATGTAACTGCTAGTGCACAGGCATCGGCAGCAGCAATGGTTAGGGTACTCTTGTTTCTTCTATTCTGGGGTATGCATCCTCCACCAGAAAATAGTTTTTTTCCTCTTCCTCTTCTACCACATTGGAACGTGAAATGGGGTGTAATTTGTAGGGAATACTCTTGCATAAACTTCATGAGCATTTCTTCTTGTCTGTGCCACAGATCATTGTTGCTAGGACTGTAAAAGCAGGGTGCCTGTTTACAGCACCCGTAGGGAACAATCTGTGAAGCTTTAACGAACAGTAAGGATAATGAGTAATCGAATAATTTTTAGTAATCTTCAACAAATTTAGCACTCTGCTTTCCACTGTGGTGTTTTTCAAACTCTAATGTTTGCACAAGGTTTGACTGCAGGATGTCCTTTTGTGTTAAAGAGTGCACTTATGCGCATAACACCTCATCGGCAACATGCTGCTGCACAGAATGTCATTAGCTTTCGTATGCATTGGTCACTATCTCACAAACGGGCTGCTCCTTTGTTAGTTGGAATGTAGCATTAATGGAAAGCACATTTGATGTCATAACAAAAAGAATTGTGCCCTCTTATCCCATAATTCTCCTCACTTGATGTCTAGTGTTATAATAGCATGGTTGACACCATGAGAGTCAGTGTGGTGTATAATTATGTCTATGGTGGGTTGGGGGGGTGTACAATAACTTAAGCAACTTTTCCAGACGACTTGAATCAGTATTGTGGAATGCTGTTTTTTTTTCACTCACTGTTGCCAAGTTTCACCTTGGTTGTGGCAACAGGTATAATGTAGATCGCTAGCGCTCCTGCCAACACACATAATGTGCAGGCATCTGTGTTGAAAGAAAGACCAGCTAATGGTTTGCCAGGAGCTAAGGTCCATTTAGATCATTAAATTTTGAGCTTACACCAGTGGAAATAACTGGTGATGAAAGCACACCTAGGAAAACTGCCCATATTTTCTTTCATTGTAATAATGCTGAAGCTTTGAACCGCATTTGAACTGACTTGTTTAAAAAATGACCCATTTCCTTGTTCAAGTAAGACAAAGGTTCCACAGGAAGACAGAAACTTGAAGCCGTCAACAGCAGCATGAATATAAACAGCGCTCGGCGTTTTGCAATCTTGCACCTGGTTATCATATTGTCCATCCCATTTTTTTTCTACAGGCTGTTCTTTACTGTTTTGTGGTAATGCCCAGTTTAATTTTAATGTCCCTATTTTTTAATATTTGGTTAATATATCTTTTCTTCATCGGCTTTCAACAAAATATATATTCATAATGTGCCTTCATTTACCATTTACAGTGATCTTAACCAGATGCATCTTGATACAAAATTTATTTTCCTTAATTCTTCGTTTCCCTTTTCCAAAAGTGCAAGCTGTTTATCTTGATACCTATTTTCTCTTCTGGGAAGATTAGGTCTACTGGTATAATGACTGCTTACATGTGTACATCGTTTTCTATTATGGTCACCCCTACTCGTAGCAAGTACTGACAACAGTGCTCATACCCACTCCATCACAATCGCCACTGCTAAGCACACCCTTCCTTCCTTTATTTTAACACTTTGGCTTCTCTTGACCTATTATATACACCAATTTCTTCTCCCCCAATGAGGCTAGGGGCCAGTGAGCTATGCACAATCCAAAACAACACAGCCAAGGAAAACTTTGCTACCCTAATGACAAGCACCTATGTCGAAATGTTGGCTACAGCAGCATCGCTTGTTTCAACAATGTTGGTCTACTTACATGTTTTTCTAACACAAAAGTTACTGCTTTGTCGTGTTCTGTGATTATACGTTTTTGCCGCTTTCTTTAGCATGGATATTCATGAATACTATTTGTTTCTTCTAACAGCAGCAAGTTTATCCTTGCAAGCATTTGGGGTCAAGAACAACTTTCACCAGGAAGAAGTGCAAGACGACTGATTGAAGAAAATAAAGTTGCTTCTGTGATCTAAGAACTTGAGGACTGAAATGTTGCACATTTTTGTATATATGCTATGCAGTGCATTCATATCACAAAGTGCAAAATGTTTTATCTCTGCAGCCATGTCAGTGTGTTGACAAGACAATTTTCTCAATGGTGACCAGCTGCTTTGGCTGTGAGCTACCTTCATTGCATTTGCATTAAAGAGATGTACTATCGTGCACAAAAGTACCCTGGAAGTGCGAGCGTTGACCAAATTGCATTTCTGTTCAAGACCGCTGAAAACAATGGCTCAAGTATACACATTCTGAACGCAGATGGTAGCACGGCTGATCCCAGCAAATAGTGCACCATAAAAATCGGTCGACTCTCGCACGTCCTAGGCAAATTTGTCCTCGATGGCACATTCTCCGAACAATAGATTTGCTCTGCAAGAGGAAATACGGGAAGCACCTGTACTTTAACAGATATAGTACAGATATAGCATACGGAGTCTTTCGTTTTCTGAATACAACAAGCACCTGTATTTTAACGGTTATAGTACAAATTCAGCATACAGTGTGTTCCGTTTTCTGAATACGAGAAGCACCGTACTTTAACGGTTATAGTACAGATTCAGAATACAGAGTCTTCCGTTTTCTAGGTACAGAAGCACTCGTATCTTGTATTACGGTCTCTCTTTTACAGTTATCCGTTCTACGGAAATGACCGTTCTTAATTTACGGAAGAGTGTTCGGTCACAAATTACCAGCAAATTTTCTGTAAAGTAAGGAAATTTTTTTTACAGTGTATGTAAATAAACCAATTCTCTCTGGCAGCTGCTAGTAGCCAGTGCCAGAGGGATCGGCGGCAGCCAGCTTTTATTCCTTTCGGAATGGGACAGCCTGCAGCTATTCAGGAGAAAATTCAGTTTTGTTCGGCACATAAATGCATCTTTAACGCATACACGTCACTCTGTCGCGGTCAGTTCTTGCGGTTTTGTGACGTCACGTGACAGGCAGGTAAAGTGGGTGCAGCCCGGAAACTTTTCATGAATATGCGAGGGCTAACGGCGAAAAAGCATCGAATCAGAGATAACTATCCTTCTTTTTTTCGGTCAAATCATGCATAATCAGTGTGCACACGCCACATTAGATGGGGAGCTATCGCCTTTTTCGTGACTTCGCGTTACAGATAGGTGAAGTGGAGGTGGTCAAAACTTTAATCGCGGAGGGCTGATTGCAAAATTGGAATAGAAAACTTTGGAATAGTTTTACGTTACAGCGCCCTTGGTTGCAAAGAGAGAGTACCCTTGGGCGGCCTTCTCTTTTCTGCAATAAGGAATTCATGCTTAATACAAAATAAACTTATTTTCGGCATACTATTTATATGGTCTACCGCGCCTTCATCTTTGTTTGTATGCGTGCGTTGCTTCGCGTCAGCGATGATGACGATAGACTCAACGCTTGTCCCAGTTGGTAAAATAAATGAAGTGTGAGCTTTTTAATTTTCCAATAATGTGATTATATAGCTAAAGCTCATCAAAAAAATGAAAGAAGCACTATTAAACGAATAAATACAACCGATCATAAAAGATATGACGTATGCACGTTTCAAAGCATATTTTCAATAATGGTAAAAAAATTGGGCGCCTCAACATTTTCACTTGGTAAACTGTTCTATTCAACAATCGCGTGAAGGAAAACAGGAATATCTAAGTGCCTTTATCTGACACTTCGACGTGTCAGACAGACACACAAACGCTCGTTGTCTCATGACCAAGCATGACCCCTTTTAATGTACCGTCGTGAATATATGAAGCCAGAATGGTCACATGACTTGTGCGAAAACTGGCTAAAGGAAATAAAAGCATAGCGCTTACCTCAGCGCGTGTCTGTGGCTCAGGCACACACCGTGCGTATCGGGATGACGTCACAGTACGTACATATTTTTACTATGGTCCTTCCTGCTAGAACTATAATGTGCTGCCGTCAGATATTTGTCTTTATCAATGCCTGTTTGGTGGGCGTACATCTGAAACAATAATATTTGGAGGGCGCTGAAGCCTTTGCTTTTAAAGCGGAAGGCGATATCATTCAAAGATCCGTGACAGCTTCGCATGCTTCCGTGCTACTGCAGCTTATGTGACTAATGTTTTCCCAAAACGCTGGCGGCGCTACACCAACTGGATGGTGTTTCAAGGAAACGAGCAGGGCGCGCTGCTCCTACTAACACAGACCTCATACGGCAGCTGGAAAGGGGGTTTTTGTTTGAGTTTCCGCGTAGCAGAATTATGTTTTCTCGTATATTCAAATTACAATCCGACGCTATCATGTCTGTAGGTTGTGCAAATCGTGCTTCATGAATTTTGTGATGCAGATACATCTACCGCCTGGACTGCCACGGTCTACCATCTGCTGCTATGCGTTGCATTTGCTGAATCTTTTGCCTTCCTTACTGGGATGGCCAACAGTCCCACTAATAAAATAATTTTTAAAGCACTAATAAAATAGTTATTATGAATTGCGCCTAAATATTTTAAAATTCACGTTATTAGCGGCAAAGTACGTACGCCTCGCCTTAAACTGCTCTACAAACCCTCGGAGAAGATCCGCTTATTGACGTCCTAAGCATGTCAACATATAAAGCCTGCACTGGACATTCTTATATCCCACGCACGTCGACTGAACGTAGAGAAAATCCCCAATAAAACTTGTAAACGTCTGAACGTCCGTTTTTAACCTCCGTTGGACCAGCCTGGGATGCACAATTTCTTTGCGCCTGATAGTCGTATGGACGTTCATTAGTACGTCCCCTGGCTTTTTTTTTTGTACGTCCAGCGGACATTGTTAATGTCCGGGAACGTGTTCGGGAGGATGTCCCAGGCTTGTTGTGCATTGGGATTTCAATCATGATGATACTGCTTGCCTAGACGGACACATATTATTAAACGAGCAAATAATGACACAGTTTATCGTTTCTCTTCTCGCGCACATATTATCGCTCCATCCAGCCTTGAAACTGTGGCATGCCGCAGGCAATGGCACGCAAACGCACGCAGTACAACTCAGGGATTTTCTTTAATCCTCAACAATACCTTCGTTAATGCTTGCTGCGCCTTTGCTGAAACGTTGATTGTGAGTTTCTACTCTCCGAAACACTTCCGCTTGAATATTTGCCTTTGAACTGGGACAGTTATTCCTGCGAGTTAGGTTTGTCCGCTCGCTAACAAACCCAACTATATAAATACGTATTTCAAAAGGCCGCTGAAAGGGGCTATTTGGTGGCTGTTCATACCATCTACCCGTCCCATGACGAAGTCTTGCAGAGATCTACCACTTCTACGTACCCACGTGAATGTAGTTGGAGTATGTGTACACAAACAAATAACGTATTTGAGGATAAATAGCTGACGGCACGCGCTTTACACCTCGTAAACCTTAATCCATCATTTCCTAATCAGTGAGCGATCATATAGCAGTGTGAGATCCTCTTCTTCTCGCCTTATCCAAGCCACAACAACAGTAGAGGAGCACGTGAAAGCCTCCTCTATGCATAAAAAGCCCTCAGGTGCAAGCGCCATAGTGCGTAGAAGGAGTCGCCCACGCCCAAACACAATCTTGCGCGCCGTTGCAAAAATTGAGCGATCAGTGAGCTGAGATATAACAGATCGTATCTCAACTTCAATATGGCCAGCGTCTCCCACTGGCATTAGTTGTTTACGCGAGTTAAACGTTGATTGGTGTATGAATTTTAATTTTCAACTCACGAGAAGGCTGAATGAACGAGCTCGACAAATAAGTCGTGTTTCTTTTATGTATGTCAGCACATCAAGAACTTAAGCCTGTATTCCATTAAGCTTCAAAATGCGTTAATTTTTTTTGGCAATATTGCCTGGCAAGAAACCTTGTCCGATAATTTTCTACGGTCGCGCATAAAAGTATCGGCAAACGCTGACACGCAAGGGGAGTTTATGAATCGAAAGCGAGCAGAACACATCCTTTGTAAAAGACAATGTAGATAGCGGCTATAATCTGTTGGGCTGCTTTTGGCCGCTATCAGGCAGTATGAAAGCACCTGGCTAACGCAGCTCTACTCTTGTTATTTTGTTCTATTTTACTGCGCTGTGTGAGACTATGCTGCCCCACCACAATATCGTAAGTATCATCGTATATTTTACGACTTTACAAGCTCTAATTTCCAGAACACTACGGTGTTCTCTTAGGTCTTGATCAACAAAGACGCCACATTTTCTACACAGATCGTACCACGTTGTTTACAGGGTCAAATTTCATTTGGCGACAGACAACCCTCATCTGGAAACATAATTATGCTGCTTGTTACGCACACCCGTATACGTAATTTGTTTCTCTCGTTAAACTCGTACTGAAGCTGCTTTGATTGCTTCATTGCTTTCTAGTTTGGGATAGGCTATAAAACATTGCTATGCTCGCCTTGTGCCCGTATTATCTATAACAATCTGCACCTTATTTATTCGCCGGCTTCTTAACGAATCCAGTCATGCCTGGAACAGGGAGGGGCGCAGAGCGCCGAGCAATTAGATATGCAGAGACGCGTCGTTTAATGAATCCTGTAGTAATGTGACGCCGCCGAGGGACAGCAAACCATGTAGCGGAGAGGCTAAACTTAGACGCAGCAAGCAGAAAGAGCAACTGCATAAGATAAGAGACAGGTTTAAAGAATGCGCTCATGCTCTCACTGACCGAATGACCTCCAATCTATTTACCCCTTCAGACATAGTCGCCCTTGCCCCCGTCACGTCAGTGGTCGGTCACACGTCAATCTGGCCACTTGCATGCTAGTCGGCGCTTTGTCGAAATATCTTCACGTAGGTTTTGAGCACCTTTTCGAGCGTCTGACTGGCCAGGTCGTCCGGGGCGACTGCGAAGAATTGCACACAAATGAAATAGACAGAAGCCCAAAGAGAGTACTGAGGGGGGGGGGGGATTTTTCAATACTTTTCTGCTTTCAATTCAATCAGCCCTTCTGAAAGGCGGTTTTCATCAGAATGCAGAGCGACTGTTTGCAATTCAAGTGCGTCCTGGGCCACGTCATTTGACGCTTCCCTTCTTTTCAGCAAAAAGCTTCCTCCGGAAATAGATCTCTCCCACAAGCATAGCATCCGATCTTTTATTCATTTTTAAGCAATTCGTTGTTCTTACTTCATTATTCTCTCACCAATGCTGCTGCGAAGCCCTGCATCGCTATGTAGGACCACTCTGGTATAAAAAGGGTTCCGGAAATTTCCCTGAAACAGAGCTTACCCTGAAAGCCTCCCAGAGACCACCTGAGAAAACACCATGATCGCTGTAAGTTCGTGCACGTTGCTCGACTTCTTCGGTTGTTTAGCGCGTGAGACTAAGGCGGCGACCTTTATTAATCCATACGTTAGGACCGACGGAAAACTGCCGAAAAAGACGTGGGTTGCTGGGTCGATTTTTTTTCGCATATACCTTCTCAAATACTTCTTGACCAATGCTAAAGAAACTTTTGCAATGTTTATGGCATCAAGACATTACACAGTCAGAATAAGCGCGATCAGTTAGGTTTTAGAACTTAAAGGTAATATTTGTTTTACGTTAGCCGTGAATACAGAGGCACACCTCCCAAATGACATGCGCGAAAATCAATCTTGAGGCAAGTTAGTTTTTGTTTACGTTCAACTCGAAAGCTCTCGATTTCAAGTCCTATGACTTCAGTCTTTAGTCGAAGACACCGCATTTTCACAACTTTAGTCTCAAAGTGCCTGATTTTTCTAAAAACTGTTGGCCTATTGGTTATGCATTAAACGCGCGTCACATTGTCTGGTGTAATCTAATAACTCTTACTTAACGAATGTGTGTGGCGTAAGTGCTACGGCAGTCTATAGTGAACTGAGATTGTTGGTATATATATCCTGGGACGATAAGATCAGTGCGACTGTTCCTGCCAGCCTCGTCCTACAAATGTGCTAAGTCCCTGACACTGGTCTCTGTCAGCTAGACCATGCGCTCAAACGTACTTCAGTAAAGAAGTAAGACTGCATAATGAAACTCAAACTTCCTTCACTGTGTCTGTAAAAGCTGCTTACCACACGCCCCTGACCAACAATGGATGACGAAGGAGAAGCCTTACCCTGAAGCCAATGTTTCGACAATAGCTACGACAATAGCTACAATAGCTGAGGATGCGGTCGAGTTAGCTTGCCGGGCTGAAAACAGGTGCTCGGGTTAATGTAAAAAGCGCTGGCCGGCCGGTTCCAGCGAGTGTAGATCCGAATTCGGCCAGCATGCCTGCAAGGCATGTGTTGACCAACCCAATCTGCTTGGTATTATGCATTCACACGCACTCGGGGTGAGGCAGCTAATTTCTACTTCCGGCTTGATGGCCTCGTGTAGAGTTCATGCAAACGCAGCTAAGTCGGTCGAGGGATGAGGCATTTCCTTGTTCGCCTGGCGCTTTTAACTTGAAATATGCATATGGCTTCATCTTGTTTTGCACCCCCTCCCCCCCGCCCGAACGTGGCATTCTTATTTCTCCAGTTCTGCATTCTTGTGGCCCTTGCCGGCACGACCTTTGCCGACCTCGTGCCCACCTACGCTGTCCGAGTGGCACCAGTCCTTCCAGTCGCGACCAGCACCATCCACCATACACCGGCAGTGTCCAAGGCCACCAGAGTGAGCAGCTACGAGACAGTGCAGCAGGGCGTACCACACACTCTCTCCAAGGTGTCCACATACACGCCCGCCGAAACTACGGTCCACACTGTACACGGCAGTGCTCCCACCGCTGTGACCACAGGCGCCGTCCACGTTCCGACCTACTCCTACTTGCCTCACTACAGCGTCCCCTTCCATGGCCACCCGCTTCCCTATCACAACGTGTACGGCTTGGGCCCTTACGGTCTCAGCTACAGCCACGTCGTGCCGGTTAAAGAATGTGAGTAAGCTGATTTGCGCTAAGCCCGCATTGTACTACCCTGGAAAGCGGGGAAGAACAGGCTAGGCTACACTTTTCTGATCACAATAGAGGCCTGAAAACCGCGGCGCTGCGCACAGGAGAACTGATAGAGATACGGTATAGAGGAGAGATCCGGTATTCAGCTGATCTTTACGCGGTTGTGAATAAGTTAGTCTTTTTAATGTTTTACCCACTGTTAATTACGTCCTTCTGTTTTCTGTAGACATAGCGCGTTTTTGTTTTTGTGCTAGGTTGCCTGTTACATTAGCCCCCAAAAGAATACCTTCAATATCTTATCTACGTATTAAGATCGCAGGCTCTGATGCAGGCTACGTTTTCTTTTCTTAATCGTTATTAAACAAAGAATCATCAAAAGGAGGAAGCAGCTTCACAAGGGCGATAAAAGTTATCGGTGCATGCAACGTTTGGATATGACTGACGAGATCATTGCTATTAGCGATTGTTCTAGCGATTAGTGCGTAATTGTTGATGATATGCTTTATATAACGTTTATCATGAAATGGCGGCACATGTCCAGTGACACGTACGCAGTGAAACAAATTGGCATCCAAAAGGTTTATTGAAGAGTGGCACATATCTAGTCGCAAATACACTGCCATTTAAGTTGGCGCCGAAAAGGTTTATTGAAAGTGGCACATACCCTGACGCACATACCTGCTTGCGAAAGTTGACGTAAACGAAGATAATTAATAGCAACACATTCCCAGTGTCACATGACATGCTACTAGCCCATTTTGACTGGAAAGTGAATTATTGAAGAGCGTCACAGACCGAATGTGACATACCCAGCGACAAAAATTGGTCCCAGTGTCGGTTTTGAACCCGGTTCCCTCATACCAGTAGCTCGATGATACAATGGCGCAACTTTACGGGGAAAGAAGGTAGGCGACGAGATACATAGAAATATAGATAAATGGATGCAGAGGTGCTGCTAATTGACGGACGACCCAAAGAATGCTAATAACATTATTAGGTGGAACATGTCACTCAGGAAGGGTCGTGTGTTTATTGTGATTTTCTTTCTCCATTTTACAGAAACAACGTTTTCAGCCATTTCCAAGCACCCGAACCCTACCAAGAACGACCCTCTTTACAGTACTTGAAGATCACCAGAACTTGTAGAGTACGCGTCTGAGAAATAAACCAATTTTGTTGATGCAGTTTCCGCCTTTTCCAACACAATAATTATGACTTGTAGTGTATAGTAAAACACACGAAGAACACTTGTGCCGATCTCACGCATTGTGGCAATCAATGTAGCAATGCTGGAATGTTGCACTGTGGCAATCAACATTATTCACAAGAAAAGAAAAATGCAGCGCATGCGCAACGGCAAAAGCTACTATAATGAATTCCATAGATTAGCCCTTGAGCCTAAACAAGAAATTAGCTCAGCGCGCAACCACTTTCTTTTGTACGACACATGCGACTTTCATGACACATGAACCAACAAATATTGAAGCTGTCGCTCCAAGGCGGACAGCGGTGTAGCGCAGTTAGAAATAAATAGTGCGACTGAGGACGATGCTTCTACTACCGCAAAAGCGCTCAATGAATGCTTTCAGTTGGTTTTCACTCGCACTTGAAAGCCTCCGATGATTCTACAATGACATGAGTGGAATCTTGTATAACAAAGGATTCTAAAACTTCTTTTACAAATAGACGCAAAAATGTCATCAGCACCCGGAAACATTTCAAATATGTTTCTCAGCCGCTAGGAAGTGTAAGTGGCACCTTTCATTCATGACATATTCACAGCGTCCTTAATAACTGCTAGCATTTCATTCGACTGACTTCGTGCAAGAACCATCCACATCCACGAAGGCAGCCGCATATTATAGGTGAATAACCATACTCGTAACACTAATCAGCCGCTGTTGTAAGTAGATGGGGCAGATTATTAACAAAGCGATTACCACCTATCTAGAAGAAAACAACTTGTCGTAGACTAAACAACATGCTTTCCGCAAAGGTCTTTCGACAGTAACACAACTTTAGATATAGTTCATAACTTTACTGTAGTGATTAATTTTAGACTACAACTGGACGCTATATTCATAGACTTTTCAAAAGCGTTTGACAGGGTAACACACTGAAAGTTAATAAACAAGCATAGAGACATTGCAATAGATGAAAATGTAATATCTTAGATGAGTGCGTACCTCTATAATCGCATGCAGAATCAGAATGTTTGGAAACTTTTTGTTTTTGTTTTTTCAGGAGTACTTGAAGGGTGTCTGTTAGGTCCTGTCTTATTCTTAATATACGCGAATGACAGGCACTTTCAAGTCGAACCGGACGTAACACTAAGATTATTTGCAGATGACTGCGTCATATACAATACAGTTCGAACAGACGCGGATCAGCTTAAATTAAACTCATCTTTACTCAGCATTACCGAATCGAGTGAAAAAAAATGGGGAATGAGAAGAAACGTTACTAAGACAGTATGCATGTCGATAATAGGGAAGAAAAAGCCATTACTCTTCACCTACAACCTCGTGGGATCAGCGGTTGCGCGCACAGAATCGTACGGGGCTGTCCTTCATAAAAGGGAACACGCGAACGCGTGGCCCATGCTCTGCGGAGGCTGCTTAGAGCGCCAGCAAATGGTAGCAAGGAGAAGCGCATCTGCTTGTGGCGTCATCTCTTGGCGGCCAGAATAAACAGGCGTGGCCGGTAGGCAAGCGCCGACTTGAATTAGATGGAACCCCCCCCCCCCCTTCCCCCTCCTCAGGTGACAGTTGTGCAAGGAGCGCGGCCTGCAGCGCAACGCCTGCTGCTACCAAACCGCGTTGGATACGCAGGCGCATTGGAAACGTGGAAGCCCCAACATACGCCCGGTAGTTATTAAGTACTCTTGGCGTACCTATAATAATGCGCAAGCATTCTAGGGCTCCTTCCCTCGGTAGTTTGTCCGTCCGTCCGTCCGTCGGTCCGTCCGTCCATGTTTCTGTCTGCAAAGCGTGAAACGATGCACTGCATGCCTAGATGTAGATGAGGTCCTAGGTAGGTGTATATGAGACTGCCTTATGAATACGTATGACTAATGAAATTTATGGTTTTGGCGATACATAGTGAGGACTGAGAGGTATAAGTAAGGTTAATAAAGACTAATGAGATTAGTTACGACAGAACTAGCTAAGTGTAACGGCGATTAATTGAAGGTAATTATGAATGTTTATGCTAATTAGAATCAAGTTAAGTTTAATTATTAGACTATTGAAAAGTTACTGGGGTTCTATCAACAGAGCCTAACCAAGAATTAAGGGTACCTTGAGATTAGTTACACCTAATAAAGTAGTCTTAATTATTAATTTCTGATATAAAAGTCTTCATCATAACATTAACTAAGGTGAATGAAGTAATTAAGCAAACATCGTCATTACAGAAATAACTTAGCCTGAATAATAAATAACGAAACTACGTTTACTTACCGAGGCTAAAGCTTCACTTGATTGCCCTTCTCTCCTAAACCACTCGGAATCAAGTGAAGTTTATTCATGCGACGGGGGAGTGGGTAGGCCAGGGATCCGTACTGCTAAAAAGTACGGAGAACACAGGAGTTGTCAAAATGTGCATAAGCCTACCCCCAAATTTATTTTGGCCCACCTCCAAATTTCAACTTGACCCACTACCAAATTTGAGTTGGCCCACGCTCAATCTTCAAGTTGGCCCACTTCCCAATTCCTGCAAATTCCCAGTTGGCCCACCACCAAAATTCCAAGTTGCCCCACCCCCAAATTTTAAGCTGGCCGACCCCGAAATTTCAATTGGCCTCCCTCAAAATTAGACTGGCTCACCCCCAAATTTCAACTTCGCCCACTATCAGATTTAAGTTGGCCCATGGCGCTTCCCGAAATTTAAATTAGGCCACTCCCGAATTTATTTTGGCCTACACCCAAATTTCAAGTTGGCCCACCCCTACCATAGGCTTCCCCATGCATTTTCTGTGGGCCCTATGTATCTCTATTGTTATTCTCTCAAATCAATTTTTTTCTATTGTTCCTCATCGCTTATAAAGCTACCGATCATTTACATTTACACTATTATAATGATTAAATGTTGTAACGTCGCAAATTACGCATTTTTTGGCAGATACAAGGCTGTACACTTCTCGCGTGGCGGAATGCTGCGCGTACTCGTCAAAGAATGCTAACGCAATAAAATACGCTGGGAGTGCTAGCAACTAGTGGGCAAATGTTGGTACCAAATGCCGGCGGGCAAATGTTGGTACCAAGTGCCGTTTGATAGCAGCAGACGCTTCGTTGGTTGCGGGCCCCGCCTGTTTCGCATGCACCTGGCGTGGGAGGCAGTCCAGAGCCGCTTGCCTATCAGCCGTGCCTGTTTATTCTGGCCGCCAAGAGATGGCGCTACAAGCGGACGTGCTTCCCCTTGCTGCCTGTCGCTGGCGCTGTAAGCAGCCTCCGCAGAGCACAGGCCCCGCGCTCGCATGTTCCCTTTCATAAAGGACCACTCTGTACAAATACTTAGGGGTAACATTAACGAGTACGTTAACATGGGATACAGAGGGTAATACTGCGTGCCAGAAAGCGTTCAGATAGCTTGGGTTTCTGCGCACGACGCTTGCAACAGCTCCTCCTAATGCCAAGCTGCCATGCTATAAACCTCTGGTACGCCGCATTCTCGAATAGGGCAATGTTGTCTGGAACCCATACCAAGTTTACCTAATCAGCAAGTTAGAGGCAATCAAACAAGGCGCTTCGCTTCATTTATTCTAAATTTTCTAGGAACGACAGTGTGACGTCACTGTGCCATCGCGCTGCCATACAAACACTTGAAATCTGCCTGTGCGTTGCTTCTTTCAAATTTATGTATCTGTTATATGACGATCACACTGCTTTTAATAAGAACGACCATGTCAAACCACTCTATCTGTACTCGTCTAGAATAAATCATATCAAGTGTATCAGGCCATTAATGACACTCTGCGACACTTACAAATACTATTTTTTTCCTGCTTCTCATAGAAAGATGGAACTATCTTCCACTTGCTTACATGAATGTTAAGTGTTTGAAGGCTATCACCATTAAAATCAAAGAACTGTTTTGTGCGTAATTCCTTGAAATTTCTACGCTACTAGATCACTAAATTCGTTCCTATACTGTTTTGTATGTGTGTAACACTGAGTCATGTGAACTCAAATTTTCCTTGTTTTTTTTTACGAAATATATAGACAACTTTGTCGCGTAATACATACTGGCGAAGTGTTATTGCTATTCTTTATGCGTATTCTTACATTGTATTGACAATTATAATTATGAACTTAGTGTTCACTCCTGTAAGAGCCTGCTAAAGCTCATAATACCCAATAAATAAAAACTAAAACTTCATTGGTGGTTGGTGGCCCCAATATCCATTACTGAGTTAACTGGTATAAGAATAATATAGGAAGAGGAAAATGGTGCGCAATTAACTTTTGTCAGTAAGAACTTTATCTCATTTGTTGCCTTCCTTCATTAATGACAAGTTCGCCAGGGCAACTAGTTGCCACCTGTTTGTATAGGGATCGCTCCTGTAATGCACTTCGCTACTACGGACAACAGGCCCCTTTGCACAAATCCTTTCGACAGCGGACCTAGAAGGCAACTCGGTGGAGCAGCCTATAGGTAACAAAGTATATTGTGCATATTGTTTGAACGCTGTATAGTTCGGACGCTTTCACTTAATGTAGGCCAATAACTTTTGAACCGAGTAAGGATACAGTCATAGTTTCTGAATAATCGGGAGGCCTTCGTAAGTACAGCAGACGGGTGTAGTTAAGAAGCGGCAAAACATTGAATTGAAGCGTAATGACAAGACGATTCATATTCTCCAGGAACCTGAAGTGAGCGCGTTCTGTTTTTACTGTTTTTACTACATATGCCTATAGCGACGAATTCTCCGAATAAAAAAAAATCTCAATATTGCATTTCGAGGCAGGCGTGCGTAGCAGAATGGCCTTGACTGTCTTTTCCCAATAGGCTCTCTTTCCTGAATGTGATCAGGGGTAAAGTCACCGTGTCTTCCAGTTCGATTGCCTTTATATTACAGGTAGTTCGAAATTTTTACCATTATATATATTTGGTTCTGCAGATAACTTTAAAATAAGACATATTTTCTTGTGCACTTTATTTGCCTTCGTTGTCCCTTTCATATGCGTCTGACATCCTATTCATTTGTGTTCTTTACATGAGCAAGCATGCGCACACACAAGCATAATGTTACACGTAAACACACATACGGGCACTCACTCACGCACCGACATATGAAAACAAGTTTGCACCTTGCACAGCAACTTACGGAAAGTAGCGGTCGACCATATGCAATGACTACCTCGTTAGATAGTATTTCTTGAAATCATGTTGACAGCCCTAACCGGGTTGCTACTTGACCACGGCTATCGATTGGCGTTTGCCTTCATTTTCTGTAATTTGTGGCTTATTGCATCGATGCGCACTGGTAGTGGTTGTAGCTCTACAATGTGGATATTTGCCGACTCTGCCAGTATCATGTCTACAAACTATCTTTAAAAACAAATAAGAAGCGCAGGTGCCCCTACCTCAAACTTTTAAGTATGATTGACTGCAAAAAACAAACGCAAACATGATCAAAATCTGGAACACTTTAAAAAAACGAAAAAGAAACTACTCGTTTTTATTGGAAAAGGGACGCAAATTGACGCACACACAGTCGAAGACTAGACGGGAACGTTCTTTTTCTTGGTGTATTCAAACAGGCTCCGCGATATACGACTTGAACAAATACTAGTGACACCACTGCAGCTAAATCAAATGAGTACAGAATGACAGCAGTCAGTTTATATATTTACAGCTTTATACGATCGAAGCCGATAACCCATGAGATAGCTTTCAGATGCAACAAATCAAGCTGTTTTCAAGGCAAATTACACGCTCTATCAGTCACTGTTTGTGCCCTGCTGATTCTCCAAGCGTCTTCCTAAATTTAGAACTCCACAATCTTCCAGGTACCTACGGAGAGAATTTCGGAAACGTGTTTTATTATTTAATTATGGAGCTTAAGGTCCCGAAACTGAACAGCAGGTTATGGGGGATGCCTTAGATGAGGGTTCCGGTAAAATTTTGGACAACATGGTTCCTTTGAGGTGCACCTAAATCTGAGTATACAAACGTTTTTGTATTTCGCTAGCATGGAAACGTTGCTGCCACATCTTGGAAACACCCGCGAACTCAGCAGCATAACGATATATATACAGCCTCGAAGTCACCGCGTTGATTCAACACTTAATTGCAGTTGGCACTGCCCTGTTCAGCAATGCTGGAGATTACTCTGCAACAAATTACTGAAGACATTAGCCAAGAAGGTCTGATGATAATATGCAGAATGCTATAGTAATGTTCAATAGCCTAATAAGAAAACGAGAGTTCACGATTAGATTTTGTAGCACATGTGGATACGTAAGGGGCATGAGCGTATAGTCACGGGTTCTTGAGACCCCCATCCGGAAAGACAATTTAGTGCCCAAAAAATTTATTAACGTAGCTTTGTTCAAATGTGACAACCCAGTGACGTATGTCGCTCATTAAACGCTGGAAAATCGAGGTGACTCTTGCACATTGGATGCATATTACTGGCCTGAGCAACAGCACGGGGATGATCGTTGAGCCACGGCCGGTCTCTAGGGAAGCGCACGCACCCCTCCAGACCGGCCGTGGTTGAGCATGACAACCTACAACTGACTCGCAATTACATTGTAGGAAAGATGGCGGACCCGGCCAATGCTGCCAGAGCACTATGCAGTATAAGCACAGCATTTATGGCATCGCAGCAAGCGCTGAGAAAATATGGAGGCAATATGTGAAAAAATTTATAAAGTCCCATTTGAACAACCTTCGGGAGGATTGTCGAGCCGAGATGTTTCGATGCTGTCAACAAATCCGTTACGCTTGGCAAAAAACGATGAGTTTGATCTCAATGAACTATCGGGAAAAGTGTTTCCGAATTGCACCCCAGTTAGAGCCACAAAGCTGTCGACAAACGCATCGATGTTGCGGCCGAATCTAGTGTGATCTCGACGAACTGACCGACTATGGCAAATTGCACGTCGTTTGCTTGAAATGAAGTGAGGTCCTCGCTGTCTCCAGCATCAGACACTGGTTGCCGATATCGACAAGACATGAATAAAATTGAACGGAATGCACCTTTGCATAATACGGCTCCTGAATACTTCTTGACATGTATCACCCGCCCCCACCCTTGTCGTTAGACTAAGAGAAAGTCGTTATCACTGAATGTGAGGCGAAGTAGTCCCTAAACATCAAAAGACAACCGAACCGAAAACACGGTTGTTCACAAATGGGTTCTTAAAGCTACATCAACAATCACGGCTATATCCAGAGGCGACAAGAAGATGCAAGTAAAATACGCGTTCAAAGCGAAATCACAGCCTGACCTCTAACGATGAAGAGATAGCGTCTTAGTGGAAAGTTCAAGGCAGCGCAAGCTCTTCACCCGGCCTTACCCTTCAAAGAATAGTAAATACAAGTCAAGGAGTCACTGCACTCACGGTCGTCACTAATGCTGTTCCCTTTATTTATTGGAAGAAGTTATCCCCTTACCCTAGCACTGAGAATCCCACTTAGAGAAACGCGCCAGATATGAACTCACTGCGCTGATCTATAAACCTGATCTTTCTTTCGTTCTTAAACATCGTTTCACTTTGATGGCTGAAAAGGAAAAATAATCGTAGCAACGCGGCATTTGATACTATGTTTGGACAGTAGACGCCCGAGACGACTTTAGCGCCCAAACTGCGAAACCCGAATTGATATGCAAAGCAGTATGTTAGACTCGGCCTAATTTTAACCTTTCGTGCATTGGAGCTCATCACATCCCAAATAAGGTTTCAGAAAAAAAAATGCGACTCGTCTTCTTTCACGCCTAGGTATAAAAGCAGGTACCGTATCTGTGCCCGGCATTAGCTCTTCTGAAAAACTACCAGCTCCCAGAAAACCACTCAGCCATGATTGCCGTAAGTAGACACAAGTAACCTTTACCAGCGCAGTATGTGAAAATGCTACATAGTATGAGAGTAACAAGATCTATGATCGCTCGCATCGGGTGACGACTTCAGACGCTTAAGCACTCGCCTAGTTCATTTAGAAGATCACTCTGTCAAAGGTTCACGCTGTCACTTGTGGATATATTTCATAACTATAAAAGGTGACACACAAGACAAGCACCCGTGCTCGAGGCTGTTTTAGCAATGCTTTTGTCATACATCAGTACCAAGGGCAGCGTTCTCTAGCAGTGCGTGATGTTAGACTACAGTTGGCTTTTCATGTCTACTGAAACTCGAGACACCGAGGCAAGATGAATTCATATCGAGAAATAGAGGGCCTGTAGCATGTTCCCGCCTCGCCACGGTGCCTAAATCTTGAATCCAGAATTATTACTGCTATTTGTCTCCTGCTGCCTCGGATATGGGTAATAAACTATAATTTGACCCCGTGCAGGTCCTGTTCCTCCTTGCCGCTATCCTTGGCAATGCCATGGCCGTGTACGTCCCGACATACGGCGTACCGGTGGCCGGCTACCACGGTGTGCCAGTTGTCACGGGTGTGCACGCCGCCCCCGTGGCTGCCCTGCACACCGTCCATCAGGCGGTGCCAGTGAGTCCCACTGTCCACAACGTGGCCACCCCGTACGGCTACCGCACAACTGGTGTTAGCTACAGCCACCGAGTCGACGCCCACCCAGCGCGCGTACGCTACGCGTATGGCCTCACGCCGTATGGCCTCAGCTACGGATACGGGCTTGGTGCCTACGGATACCCCACCGTCCTCAAGGAGTGGTGAGTTGGGGCAAACATATCCTGAATAATTGAGCTTCACGCCTTCTGGTATAAACGCGGTGATCACATACTTGATGGCAGTGCGGCTATTTTCCCTCTTACTCGCTGAACATCTTGTAGATTATTTCTGAAGGTTCTTTCTTTTTTGGTTCACTGATAGCGAAAGAGGTTGTACAGGATTAATAGTTTGCCCTAGTTGGCCTTGAAAAAATATGTGGCAAGTAATGATGCCGTTTACAAGGCCCAGGAACTATGCGAGTATTAAAACTCTGTGTGACAAGCTAGATTAAATCGCTTTCAGAACTTAAGCACAATATGTGCCTTGTGTGCCATTGAATATTCTATTGAATTTATGGCACTTCTGAATGACGAAGAAGAACGGCTATAGAGTAAATTGTCACTGCTCATAGCAGGAAACCCACCGTTTATTTCCAATAAGAGAGCTACTTTAGCCGACGCAAGAGCAGTTTTCCAACAAGACGCCCAATAATGTGCAGATGAAATTCCCATCAATATCAAATCAAATGCCCAGCATGTCTTGGAATTTCATGAGTACCGCATCTAATCTTGAGCATAGTGTAAACACCGACCCACTCCTTAAAGTGTCCTCAGGTCAGCCTATTATGCTCAAGATGCTGACAGAGTGATGTACCTTATCCTTTTGACTTGTACAAAGAATACGGCCGTCCTAAAGAATTACTGGTATCTAAGTGACAAAACAAAACCGACACAATTTTTGTCTTGATAGTTTTTCAGCACTCATAGATAGCTGTTTAGCACTCAATAATATTTAATTTTGGTCATTTCTTAGAAAAAAGCACATGCAGATGCTAAGGTTTAGTAATTCACAGGAAGTTATCCCAAACAAAAACTGCAAGTGCGATCAACTGCAAGTGCGAAAATGTTAGCTTTATCTACTGTAGAAATACAAAAACCGGCCTATGATTACTTTACGCGCACGTGTACTTGCGCAGTAGTCATGGTGAACTTGTTTATGCGATCCGGAGTGCATGGTGATACACAACTGCTCTTTAGCTTACTGTTCGATAAGCAGAAAATCTTGTTTCATTACTTCGTACCCTTACTGGAGCTACACAAAGTTATAAATGTGTTTTATTTCGCGCCACGTATTTTTCTCATCTTTCAGAGACAAGATGAAGCGTGGAGCGTGATTCTTCATCAAGACCCTTTGACAAACAACGAAAGCGAGACACTTTCATGAGTAGAGTTCTCGGGGAGATCTGTCAAGTGCCCTCGTCATTGCATAGAAAAAGAAATAAACAAATGCAACTAACGTGGCGTTCTCTTGAGCTATTATTGACATTTCCTGTCTTTTTTATCAAAACCTGGCTTAGCATATTGCCCTGTTGGAATAAATAATTTTAGCACCTATTAGGGTGAGCAGGCTACTCAAGGGAAATTGTGAATAAATTCCTGTTAGTAACGCGTAGAAGTAAAAAGATGTGTAGCTTCTTTTAAGCAAGAAATCCTTTTAGCTCTCATTGTCGGTGACCTTCAAGTGATCTTGAGCCGAAAACTGGAGCCGTTAAACGGCACTCAGGTGAGAATATCCGGGCGTCGCTGCGAGAACAAAGCGAGATCATCCAGGCAACCAGACAAAACATAAGAAAATGCGGTCTCTGCCCATCAACCCTTTCTACAGGACCGCATTCCTTGCTCTATTTACTTTCGAAACAAGTTACAAAAATATTGCTTCCAAGTTCTGTGTAATGGTTGTTCACAATATTATTCAAGCTGCAACTTTTAGTTCACTGAAGTTTTATTTGTCATTTCCAACAGCGACATTTAAAAGGCAGATACACTGCACCATACACTTGAGTTTCATCTTTCGGCGTTGAGACGGGGTTTCAACGCCAGCGGTCCATGAGTGCCGCGGCGTGGGTTTTGCGCCGCCTCCTTCAAGAGATGGCGCCACGCTGTGCGACAAGGCCAGCAGTGTCAAGCGCGCCGCGGATTGTTTTGAAATGGCTTTGTATAATCGTCGTAATTATTGCAACCAATCCGCTTTGCCGGTAGTCATTTTATGCTTACATCTACTGTCGATTACGGGAGAGCCATCATTTCTTTCTTAGCACAGTGCACATTAACCGAGTTTTTCAATGGCAACTTTTGCTTCGCAACGTATCAAAGTGCAAAATGCAAGACAAGCCGACAAATGAGGAAAGCCTGAACTTGGCACCAGATTTTGATTCTATAAGAACCTTATGAGTAGTGTGAACGATGCACAAGGGTGCAATCCCAAAGTCCGTGTTATACCACTACATTTTGCGCAAAGCCAAGAGGATATTTTATACTGTTTGTTTTACCTGGTCCTCCAACTGTAGGTACCCTCAGCATTTCATAACTGTGTCGACTCAAAAATAAAGCAGTAGTATCATCAAAGACGGGAATCCACTTTCGTTCTCCTTTACCCCACCCCATCAATGACAATGGTGCATTCTCTAGAGTTCTGAGGTAATGCGAAAAAAAAATAATGGTGAGTAAGAAGTAAAAGAGAGATAATTGCCTAACTTTATTCAACAGGCGACAGAAAGCAATGAATATGAAGAGCGGCAGCAGATCTGTCAAGCCGACTCGTTTTTCAAAGCAGTGTAAGCGAACAAGACCTTCACTGCGATCTCACGAAACCTCCTCCATAATGAAGCTACATGGCCTGATCACCTTTGACATAAAAAACGAAATTCGCTGGAATTCGCGAAATTCGTATTTTCCTGTCTCCCTTTGTTTCGGGCCTATTTAATAAAATTTGCACAGACTCCACGCGCTGTGGGAAGTGACGTTATACGAAGCATTTTTGCAGGCAGCTGGCTATGCAGAGTTTTTGAAGTTTCCACAACGCGTTACCGGGTTGGTCAATGTGTTTGTACAAATACAGTATTTGTATAAGTGACACGAGTACAGCGAACAAGAATTAACGAGGGAGTAGTGCGTGTGACGACAGCGGAAGACGACGACGGTTGTAACGACAATTGCGGGATTTCTAAGAATGAACGAATGGATGTCACGGAGTGGCTTGGAGGTGTGAGATTGGTAAGAAATGTAAAAAATTCAATGCTCACGGATGGCAGCACGTAGTGTCACTCGGAGGACACAAACCGATGACTTGACGGCGATATTGTAGCACAATCCTAAAGCCTGCAGTCCTAACTAATAAAGCCATTCGGACGAGTGGGGATGTACACTCCTCGCCTTGGCCGAGCCCTGATGACGCTGCCGTAGTTTATTTCGGTGCAGCAGTGTTTGATTAAGCGGCCTGGTAACGGTGAGGAAGACCGTGTAACTCTGGTGGGAGCTTCGGGAAGAACGACGGGGCGGCGCTTTGCTCTGTGGTTGTTTCGCAGTCAACTCTCGTGGAATACTTGTTATCCTCTCGTCGTTTGAACGAATGCAACCACACCCCGGTGTTCTCTTGCGAGATACCTCGATCTTCACACCCTTGTCGCATGGCTGGAGCCCAGTTATCGCACGATAAGCAGATGCGAGAGTTGAATTACGAAGCTGGAATGACAATGCAATCACCATCACGGCATCACGAACACGAGAGTATAGTCACCGGTTCAAAATGCCAGGCCCTACATGCATACATGCATGACATGCATTTGTCTGATTCTTGTCATGCCTGTCATGACATTCATCGGAATCCTGTCATTGGCTTAACATATATATATATGATTATATGCATTCATGACATTAATACCAATCATGTTATAACATGCATCTCATAATATGTCACTAAATTTCGCGCGTGCTATCCATTACCACCATGCCATCTCATTTATGACATTTATGTCATCACATTATTGTCATGTCATCCATGTCGTGACATAACTGTCATTCATGTCACGTGTATTTTTACTAAGATATTAGGACATGTAAGGCATGATTGGAACGATATGACATGCACCACATGAATAACATTACCCGTGCGTGATGATGCGATTTCATGAATGACCTAAATGACGTGAGTTGATGGCATTGTCACCGTTCCTTTGCCTGGATATGCAGCAGACTATGTACCAGGATATGTCTGACAAATTAAGACACGCGTATGACATAACAAGAATGGCGTGACATGTTAGGCGAATACACGCGTTGTCATAATGTCATCTCAGGGCCTACATGGCATTTAATACAATTCATAGCATGCATGTGAAGAAACGCATGTCATTCATGTAGTAAAATTTAAGGCGTATCATTTATGCAAGATCACTCACGCATATCGTCATTCATGTGCAGATATCACCAACAGCCTAACTTTATGTCACTGCTGGACGAAGGCCTCTACCAACGATCTCCAATTATCCGTGTCTTGCGCTAGCTCAGGATGCCAACTCGCGCTTAGAGCGTTCCTAATTTCATCACCGACGTATTTTTCTACCGCCCGCGACTGCGCTCCCCTTGCCTTGGCACCCACTATCTAATTCTACTGGCCCACTAGTTATCTGCCCTATGTATTATATGTCCCACGCAACTCCATTTTTTTTCTCCTAATGTCAACTAATCCCAGTTTGCTCTCTGATCCCCACTGCTCTCTTCCTGTGACTTAACGTTACGCCTAAAATTGTACGTTCCATCGCTTCTTACGGGGTCCTTAACTTGTGCTCGAGCTTCGTTGTTAAGCTACAAGTTTTTGCCACATATTATAGAACCATAGTTGGTGAAAATTATTCCTGAGTCCCTCACCACGGCGTGCCTTATAATCAGATTATGGTTTTCGCACGTACAACCCCAGAATTTATTTTTTAATATGTGAGCATCGGCAGAATGTAACGAATGTTATGCCCTTCCTTTGAACGACATTGGTATGCTCCAAGCCAGTATTTGGTAATGCCTGCCGTGTGCACTCCTGCCAATTGTTTTTGTGTAAATTTCCTTCTTATCGTTCGCGTTTCCTTTGAGTAATTAACCTTGATAAGCGTACTGCTGTACAGGCTCTACCGGCTAACTGGCTATCAGGAATTCTTGTTTTCTTGGCAGGCTGTTCAACATTACCTTCGTATTCTGCATAATATTCTTCTGCTCCACTTTCGCAATTTCTTGGTTAAGGTCCTCCACCATTTTTGCAAGCCATCATTTTATATATCCAGATATATATCGAGTTAAAGAAACGACCTCGATGGTACGCACCATTCATACCATTTATAGCATGACACGCACGCAATGAAAAGCGTGTGATCTCATTGATGTCCAGACACGAGATGCCGATGCCTGTCTTGTCCTCATGTCATGTCATCCATATCAGGCCATGCATGCATGTCATTCATATCTTCAACTATATCGCGTTAAAGAAACGACAACGACATCATGTCATCCATACTGTTTGTGTCATGGCAGACATGCCACGACAAGGATGTGATGTCATGAAATGGATGGTACATGCATGTCTTGTCATTCATGACATGACGCACATGACATGTCATGCAAGCTACGTCCTTCACTTCATCAGACGCATTTCATCCATGTCATGTAATCCATGCCAGGCCATGCGTGCATGTCGTTCATGTCCTGATATATGCCTCGCTTGAGTTAATAAACGACCACGCTGGCATATGTCATTCGTACATTTTATTTCATGACATACAAACCACGACAAGTATGGCATAGCAATGTTGTCACGACTTGTCAATAATGATATGTATGCATACATGCCACGCCCTCCATGTCTATTCTGATATATACCCATTTGACGAAACGACCACTATGGCATCAAGACGCAGGGGGCTAGATAGATGGATACATTCAAATCGCTTAAAGTTAGCAAAGAATGTTTCCCATGAAAAATATTCAAGCATCCGATGGTGTGGTCGAACCTCTATCGGCAAGCACAGGTGCCCACTGCTGCAACCATTGTTATGACGTAGCTATTGGAAAGTAGAGTTTTGAGACGCTGTGCTAGACGGCACCGCTTTCAGGATCGGGCTCAAGTCTCCTGTTCTATTCTCGTAACAGCCACAACATTGTACCAGCTTCATGATCAACCTAGGTTGAATAGCAACTCAAAGCTTAGGGTCGCCTACCACTTTCGCAACTGTTCTAACAGAAAAGTTACCTAGCCTATATTTCACTGTAGCATACAATAGCTTCCTTGCGAGTTTGTTTTTCTTTTATTTGTTTTTTTGCCAGAAATGCGCATTTGTTGCTTCTCCCGTGGCATTTTACCGACTTCATGTTGGAAATCACGTATGAGAAAGTACGGCGGTGGCAGTGAAAATTCCAGTCATTTCCCAGCGACACCTTCTTTTATGTGGTGCTAATGGGAGCCCCGAAATGACCACATCACTATTGAGTCGGTCATAACGTGCAAGCTGTGTCAGTTGACGTATCGTCATAAGAACTGCTGACAGACGCTTAGTACTTCTGAAGAGGGTGATGAGTCGCTTATACAGCTTCGCTTTCATGTAGCAGTTCTTCCCATTTGCATACATTTGCGAAAGATCTTTTCTAATCATTTCAGTGTTCTGGGCAGGCTTTAGAAATAGCTACTTCTTACACCGGGGTTCCGGGGCTCTGCACTATCCTGGGCGGGTGAATGTGGACACGTGCGTAAGTCGTGCCGTTTAGAATATCGGCAAGGAGGTTCTGAATTCTGTGTTCTAGCGGAAGAGTCACTGCGACAAGGTATGGGCACAGAGAAATAAATTCAACAAGAGGGAACACTTTTCAAAAACTGGCAACAGGAAACACGTCACGCCTAGTTTCAACTCCATCGGTTAGTTGACGCGAGCATCAGAAAAAAAGAATGTGAAATATACTTACAGACAACGTTTTATTTTTTTTTTATTCTTTCCCACTAGAACTAAAAAAGCTTTGCGTGTAAATAAACTTTTACTTTGGGACTTATTTTTCTTGCGTTGCGTAGTAACAAGCTAGCGGCACGCCAGACGCGCGTGCATACGTCATGCGCCAGACAAACCGCAGGATTGAGCGAGGCCGGCTGCGCATGTGAAGCTCGCGTGCTCGGCGACCCGTCTCTTTTGGATGTAGCCCGTTTTTGGGGCTCCCGGTGTTCTGTTGTGTTCCGTCTGCATTTCGACACGGCACCGCTGCACTACTGGACTACAGCAAGGTGAGGAATTTCGTTTGGCAGTCTGCGACGCACTTCAAGCACATTTAGGCTTACTGCATAGAACTGAACCTATATAGTGACGCAGTTATCGAAAAACAGCTCCCCCGTCCAAGTCCAGTTAATTTGAGTTAATTACTCGTACTGGGCGATGTTTGCGACGCTTTTTATGAGCCCAAGCATAATTATAACTTATTTCGGTAGTTTTTTGGCACGCTCGCCGCACCTGGCTTTGTGGCGAAAGGCACCTTGGCCGTGTGACGCAGTTTCGCGTGTACTGTATCTCACCGGGACAAGTTTTGGCGCTTTCTCGGACCCCAGACATTATTGTAACTAATTTCGCTACTTTTTGGGGTACTTTTCAAGCACAGTGGCCGCGCTCGGCGTAGTGGCGCAGTTAGCGAAAAGCAGCTCGGCTGTGTGCCGAAGTTAGTTTCGCGTGTAGTGAATCTTACTGGTAGAAATTCGTGACGCATTTTCTGACCCCAAGAAGTACTGTAATTCATTTGGTAACTTCTTGGGATACTTTTCAGGCATGCTCGACGCACCCGGGGTTGTGAAGCTGTTAGCAAAAAAGCAGGCCGGCCATAGTGAGTTAGTTTTGCGAGTACTGAATTTTAGTGGGACAAGTTTGTGACGCTTTATATGGCCCTGCAAGAACATACACCTTATTTCGGTACTCACGCTTGTCGAAAACGAGACGAGCGATTGCCGAGAGTGATAACACGGGAGTGTTGCTTGCGCCGGTAGGACGCGTAAAAGATAACACGGAGGAGCTCAAGAACATGACATTTGTGTATTCTGAGCGATTGAAAACAGTATTTGCACCCACGAATATGTCTTGAGCGCGACTAGAAGGCATTCTGCGAGCGTGTAACATGGTCTGGCTGAGCCTGTGTTGTAGCCACCTCTGTGTACTACTTGGCGTACCATCGCGTTGACTGAGGCCAAGTTGTTTTGGAAACGCGCAGTCACCCATGTATGTGTGCTCTCAAGTGCAAGAAATAATGCCCAAGAAGGGAGGGATGCTTGAAAATCGGAAATGTGTCTTCATATTTTATGGCATTGTTTGGGGGGAGTCTTTGCTGCAAAATGTATGTAAAAGTGAAATTATCTATAGTGCCGCCCATTCACCACTTAGCACGTTTCGCCTCTACACGAAATATTCCTGTTGGGTCATAATACCAAGATGATAGATGCTTTTAATTTACTTTTTTTTTCAGCTGATGGCATCCGGTGGAGCTTCATACGGCAACGACTGCTGCTTACCCGGTGCCACAACTTTGGATGAATGCAGAACAAGCCCGGAAGGAGCATTTATATAGAGCAAAATAAACATTTCATCATTTCAGCAGACGTCTTGCGTTTTCTTTATGAAATTGCACCTGACAGATTCGGCTGAGTCTTGTAAAGGTCGTTCGCAATCATTTTTACTAAATGATGAAACGATTCCACGCCAAGGCCACGCGTGGTTCAGCAGAAGCGAAAAAAAAATATAAATACCGCGCCAATCAGCGGAGCCGGTGCGTCGTGTACCAACTGGTTTTCCAAACGCGCGCGCCCAAAACCGAAACGTGTTAATAACATCCGCTTGGTGCGCTACAGTCAATTCGGCCGCTGTGCTCTATGGGAGTGTCTGCTCTTGCTGAAATTTCTCTACAGTTCGGTATTCTCAGCGACTATCAATGGAGCCAATCGTGCGCTAACTGCTAACATAAGACATCTTAAAAAGCCCAAATACTGGCTCTCCTTATGTGAATTTTGCCTTCATATTTAATTTGCCTTACAAACAATAATATTGTACGTAAGCACAAAAAAGGCTGTTTAACATTCCTTCATATCCTTTAATATAACTACTCCAAAAGTCAGGCAGACATGCCTGACACTATATGTCTTGACGCAAATTGTCTATCAGTATTGGCAGCATAGGGGGTCGCTTGCTAAAACCGCATGTAACGAAAAGGCAATACGTAAACATGTCTTAGTTCCCTAGTAATACTACTGACACGCATACTTTTTTTATTTGACCGCATTTCACTGGCTAACAAATTTTGGCTCAGCGAAAAAGGCGCGTTTTTTAACTCGAGTTACTTTTCCGTGTAGCAGCTACAAGTTTAATATATTGAAAATTTTGCCGTTACCTACGTTTCCTCCTTTACACCAATTTTTAAAAACGTTATTTTTATATGATTTGCTTGGTGTCGTACTGCATGAGCATCGTATAATTGTCACAGAAGGAAACTCGAAAGTATTTTCGATTCCTCCGCTCACACATGTAAGCACCACATAAAGAAATGTACGCACGCCCAAATTCACATGCGAATTCGAGCTCCGCAGAGCAACCTTAAGAAGGCCGTCGTTCGGTGTCCAGATCGAGGTGGTTAGGTATTTCTGTTTTCCTTTTCAGAAAGATTCCTTTTCATAATTCGTGGCCCATCGCATGCATTTGTAAAGTGCCCAGCGATGGAAACGCGATACTCAGGCAGCACGGCGGCCGGCACTTTTTCCGCCACCGGTTGATCGCCGGGTTATCGCTGAGGAGGCCGAATGCAGTTACGGTGCATCAAAAGGCTGTCGTTTTCCCGTGACACAAAGATATCAGCCGCCATGTTCTCGGAGTATAGCGTTTAAGTCTCTAAGCACTGCACATGCCGTTGGCGGGCAACAGCTTAAGCAAAATAAATAAATAAATAAATAAATAAACGAAAAACGGGTAAAGATCGGCGCACGTACTTGTCTCTCAGATGCGTTTCCCTAGAAGCAAAAACGCGAAAGTAAATAAAAATTCGCACGCCGGAAAGGAAATCTTAAAAATAAACGCAGCCTAACATTATCAAGCACGTTTGGTGACATACGCTTCAAGAAAATGGCAGTCACACCGCGGCAGCCAAATCAGATGCAGACGGAATGACGGTAGTCCGAGTCGAAGTTTAATGTAGATTTAACAAGCCAGCGGTAATAACGCATGAGATTTTAATCAGAGGCGACAAATCAGGCCGTTTTCTGGATGATTGGCAAGCAGGAACGTGTACGCTGCCGTGAGCACTGTTGTGGCCGCTTGGCAAATATCTTGGTTTATTCTGAACCTAGGCCTCCTTGAGGCCATTTCAGTTAATAATACTCAGCTCTTTCGTGAGGAAGCGATAAGAATCCCTTTCGGGGAAAAAGATTCTGTCTCCATAAACAGCGTGTTAGCGAGCAGTGCATCATATTAAGTTGTAGAAAGCCATTTTGCATTTCCCAATATAGTTTAGGTTGCAAGAATGCCATATCTATCACAATAAACAAATAATTGTGAAACCAACATTTTCGCAACAGTTAAAAAAACTAAAGTTATAAAAATTTGGAAAAAAAATATCAAGCTTTTGACAAATTAAGAAAGTTTGTCACAAAGGTTTGTTCTTGAATTTCTCGCACGCCCCGTTGTTTGTGTACTAAGCGAAAATGGTTCATTTTTCAGGTGTTCGCACCATGCAGTGTAGTTCCTGAACTTCATGAGGAAAAGTGTTGGCAATGCAGTTTAGACAACAAACGTATCTGGTTTTTTTTTGTCGGACTTTGGTTTCCAAGCGGCGGAAAATGCAATTTCTTCTCTGCTACGTCATCTTGTATAGGTTTCGAAGCTCTGCTACTCGTACTGGGAAGAAGAATCTATTCCTGCTCTTGTCTGTAGCAAAGCAGTATCTGCTGGAAGAGCTGGATAGCGAACGACTAGTCAACGTTTGCGTTTCTCTTATGCTACAACTGATTTTAGAATTCTCAAGATATCCCAGTTCTGCGTTTTAGAACTTCGGGAAAATTTTAAGTATGCTCGAGAAAAATAAAACAACTCAGAGACAAAGCCTATATATTTACTGGCAGGCAGCTGCCTGCCTTTTATGTAAGTTATTGTCCTTCAGGGCTGTGAGATTGTAAATCTGACGACGCAATGTTGTTCTCTGATTTAATGCTGCTCCTCTCGTCCCAAAGGTTTGATGTTGATGTGCCGCAATCGCGACCCGCAAGCTTTTCAAATTGACATAGCCAATAGGGCATTCGAATTTGCGCGAAAACACGCTCGCCTTCGTTTACAAAAAAAAACGGCGTCAACAAAAGGATATCACTCAGAAATTACTAATTTGGCGCAAAATAAAACCGCAATTGATCCTGAGTGTCGCGTTTCGTAGCTACCCAGTCGATATCGTTATAGTAGGACTCAAGTTTCGGTGTTCTAAATTTGGGGTTTGAAATCGACAGTCGCCGGTGATCGATTTCAAAATGGGGCACAACTACAGATGTAATATCAGGTCAGCCTACAGCACAAAGCAGCCAGCCCTAATATGAGCAGTGTTAAGGCTAAGTACCATCTGATAACATTTGAAATAAAAGCCATATTGTTCACGACGCCACGTATTACGCAAGCCGATTTAACTGACTTTCTGCAGCGCTGCTCCAGCCGAAGTGCTTCGAGGCCTTCGACGATAACGTTCCACTACGCATAGAAAGGACAACTTAATCTCGTCAAACACTGTCGGAAAAAAGAGTACCTAAACTGCAACAGCGGCAAAGGAAACGTGGCGACGATCCACCCGAATACATTGTGCAGCTTTGACAAAGTTACCCACACTGTAGACTTCAGCGAATGTTTTTTTTTTTTGCTCTAGATACAGCTTTTAACACTTGTCGGGAGCAACTCCTCTCAACCAGACACTATATATGACACTCAGAAAGTAAGTAAATGCCAAATAAAATGCAGCCACGCGTACAGTATCACGCAGTAGCAACTGATGATGAATTTCGTAGTTCAAATCAAATGAATGCGTCCTAAATTTATTGTATTTTTAGCCTTCTACTGGACTCCCAAATTGAACAGGAGACAGGCCGTCGCCTGGAGACAGCTCCAGACCAACACCTTCCCTAACCCATTCTGTATGAAACGTATCTTTCCAGATAAGCACCAGGACGACATGTCCCAATTGTGCCAGGAAGGACCAGCAGTACTGAAACACATGCTGTTGGAGTGCAATGTAATTATAGGAAGGATGGCTGTTGCTCCGGAGACACTTTCGTCGAGGTGGGCCGCCACTCTGCGCAGCTCAGACCTTGGCATCCAGACGCAGGCAGCCCAGCAAACCCGTGAGGCGGCGTTGAGGCCGGGCCTTGACGTTCCACTGTGGGAGACCTACGCCCTGGTTGCGTTAAACCTTGCCTGACGTTCAATAAAGTTGTATCCATCCATCCATCCATCCATCCATCCATCCATCCATTCTCCTGGAAGCTCATAATAAAGTTTAGAAAGTTCTACGCTGCCAGTTGAATGTATATTGCATACCTGAATGTAGCATTCCATTATTGTCATTTATGCGGTCTCGGAAAGTTCTACGCGATCAACTGAATTCACATGTCACATTAATGTATCCTCGCATTATATGGCCCGTCTAGTATCTCAGGAAATGAGATATCTGAAAACGGAGCTCTACCTATTTAACCACTCCTTGGAAGACCGAATGAGGTCTCCATAATGATTGGTTCAATTATTTTAACAGACTTCTAAATAATTCTCAAAACAAAGGAAAACCGAGTAAATTTGCAAAAAAATATTCTTCAGAAGCTGTATTACAAAGAAAAACACAAAACGCAGCATTGCTAAGCAAGGGAACAGCACTGCGGAAAAATAGCACTTTTTGTGTCACTCGATCTTATATAAATACTTGGTAACCTTCTTACCGAAGGATAGTAAAATTTATCAGTATACCTGAATTATACTGACTGACACGCAAGATTGAAAGCCATGAGTGAGAATACACACAGCGCATCCAGAGATAAGCTATATCCCAGAATTCAATTTTCACAACAACACCACACACTGAAACGTAGGTCAAATAATTCTGCTTGACATCTGAAACTTACCCATTATTGAACTGCAAAACAACCGTTGTTTTTCTTACGGCAATATAAAGCAACTGAACACCAAAAAACAACCGAATCGCTCCAGAAGTTACTATGCACAAACCAAAGAAATCCACAGGCACGTAAGCATGTAGATAGAATTGTTTATCTCGGCACTAGTCGATGTAATATCACAATTGCTTCCCTCAAATAAAAATTGTGTTTTTCCATGAGGGAAGGCTTTAAACATGGACGTGCTTTCATTTCTCAATTCGTAAAAAAATAGTGCATTTACGCGTATCAATCGCTTACGCGCACCAACAATATCTACTGAAAGACTAGCACATCTATCCAGTATCTACAAATTGAAATGCGCATAAAATAAGTAGCCTTTCAGACGCCTAATAGCTACATGCATCACATCGCGCTGGTTGCAATAGTTTTTGCAACCTAGGGAGTTGATTGATGTCTATTTTTTTTTTTGGCGCAAATGACAGAAATGACCAAAGAGCGCCACGGCAATCTAGGGTATGCCAGCGAAAAATGTGTCATATCCGCGCGTGGCATACCGGAATGCACATCGCCAGCATCAGACGTACGGATTGGAAAATGTTTTACAGAATGCAAAGAATTAACCGCTTTGTAAATGGTCAAGAGAGGACAAACCTCAATGATGGAACAGCCGTGCGGCTAAAACTTCTCAACGAGTTAAGACTGCTCGAAAAACTACCTGAAGTTTAATTCTGTCACACGGTCGTGTTGATTGGTGAGCTAATGAGCGTTATTATGCAGTGTCGACTGATACTCCCCATCTTAGAAATAGGCGCCCCAATCAGACTTGAAATCTGCTGAAAATTGGCGCAGAAACTACAATCAGATTCGAAATATTATGTGTCTTCCTCAACGTGGTCGGTCAGCACTCAACTCATCTTTAATGGTGTTTTTTCTTATGTGCGTTAGACCAGGATGATTGCTCGTTTGAGGTGAAAACATCATTAAACAGTCGTAAGATAATGGTAAATAAACGCGACTCTGAAACACGCCAGCCGTGAACGAATTGTCGTAGCGGAGCCATCTTGTGCTAACGCTATCCATAGGTACTGTCGATACATGCGGATTCTGTGGCGTATAATGTGAGTCCTACTAAGCCTGATGCTTGTGATGAGTATATTATCTTATTTATGTCATTCTAAGAATAATAGGGTGTTACGCAAAGTGCGACAGGTTATCAATGCTGTTGCTTTATATGTGTTACCAATAAGACCATGTCGACGCATGTTTGGAAGCGCGCGTTCTATTTTCTGATCAGTGTAAGTTTAAGTTGTCTCATCCCTTGCGAAAACTATGCATTCGGTTCCTTCTACGTGTTGAAGCTCATTCCGAGCTTCAGCATTAGCCAACATAGCGCGAGGAAACGTTGCGCTTTCGCTCATAATGCGAAGCAGTGAAACAATAGCTGATACAGCATTATGCGCATTGTGTCTTTTGCTGTTTCGTGGAGTGTTTATTCAAATAAACATTGGCAGAAGCTCAAGAAATCAGCCTTCGAGAAACAGCAACTTCAGACACTCCGGTTCGTTTCTCTTCTCTCTGCAGACTATTTCCCGTACTTCCAACTAGCAATCTCGGCCCAAACATTTTGATATAGTAACAATTCTGTTTTGGTGCCGGTCGTTTGCGTAGAAGCCAGTAATCAAATATGTCGTCGCGAAGAGTTTCCTGTGCGATTGAAGAGGAAGCTACAGGGTAACAATTCTGTTTATGTGTTACTGCGCCAAGTAGTCCGGCACAGTTTGACAGCGGTCTGGTGTACCTTAACAGCTCTTATAGTTTATTAGATGAGATACTGAATCCGGGTCCCTTCCATAAGTGATGTTTTCGTGGTTGCCCAAAATCAGTATGAAAAAACTGAAGACTGCGTCAAATTCAACAATCAGTATCGTATTTTGTCGCAATGTGGTGCGGCAAATTAGGCCTTTATGTACACACATGCCCAGCCTAAGATAGTACGATTGCTAATGTGGAACACTTTTTCATGGGTGCTCTTATTCCCCAGCGTTCTGCCTCTTTAGCTTTGCCTTCATTGCCACCGAAAGTGCTCCGCTACTAGTATATATAGCCGCGCTGAAGAAGGTCACTGAAGCGTCCGTGAGCTTAAGCTGCTAGGGGTGCCGAGTGTTCTGCTATAAACATTTTGTAATCAACATTACGTTGCTGCAATGCTGCTGAATGTTTAATTTTTATGACTTTTTTCCTCGCCCGCTTTTGTTGGTCGTATTTTTTTTACAGCCAGCGTGGCCTGTTTTGCTAGCCTTTGTGAATCATCATTTAAGGGCACTAAACCAATGCATTGAATCCCTGTCGTCTTCCTTTGTGTAGTGGCCGATCAGTTGTGGTGCCGTTGCGGAAAGATGCGGGTCTTTGAAGTCGCGTATTTTCGCTCCTCGCCAAAGTTTTCATTTATAATGCCTCTAAAGGTTCACGCCTATTGCGAAATCAGAGCAACTTTTGGCTGTCTGGGAAACACTCACCAAGCTTCCGTTTCATTATCCGTCTCCAAACTGGCAGAACGCTCGCTCTTCTCGCGCATTCCGAGCTGTCTCGTATCGTGCAATATTTTTCAGCTCACGCAATCTGGATTCGGCTACAATTGGACGTGCAAGACTGCCTCGCCATGCCAAAGCGGACACTTCTCCCAGAGAGCCCTAACACCACTGTTAAGGTACCCACACATGTTCATGTTCGTTCACTTGAATAAGTCTTTCGACAAATCCGCGATGAGGCAGACATCACAGCGGCATGAGAAGCAAAGGTAGGCATCCGTGCCGTGAAGTTCGTTTCGGCTTTTCTGATGGATCGCACTTTCAGTCCGACTAATACAGGGTAATGTAAACAGAAGAGATGGCCACGAAATTGGCATGCAAGGGGCTTGACGTTGTCGTCGATGTTGCTGAATGCGGTTATCACTGATTTTTTCATCGATCAAGCAACATTAGTACTTTGATTTTAGAATATAAATTGTCGATATCACCCTTTTGACAACGAGAGGCGCCATTACCACCAACAAAAGATGCGTCAGGTCACCTCAATGCCATTGACGGTTTCCAAAAACACAGCGCGATATGGAATATTGTACAGTTCCCCTTCAGGCAAAACAAACCTTCAGCATCAGTTGTAGCGGGCAAACTATTAAGCAAAGCCACTAGACCGGTGAAGACCCTGGGAGTCTACACAGACAACAACATAGCCGAACCCTTACGAAAGACAAGGCGTCACATGGTACATTTACTCAAGTGGGCATCATCCCGCAGTAAAGGACAGTGACACTGCCTAGAAACACCTCAGCAGTAGAATCGAACAGAAACAAAGGAAGCGAACCTGACTTAACATGGTCCGGGAATAACTGTTCTTTGCATTTTAAACAACTCTCGCGCGTGACTTTCGTTTGTTTGTTATACCCTCAAGACCAGCGCATTAAGGGTTAGCTGGAGCAGTGTGAACATGACTGTGACAATTTAATACATTGGGAAGAAGTAACTATAACAAACGACCGACCCGAAAGCACAGTTACTCTAGAATGTGTCGCTTAAGCTACGGCGAGAAATCACAACTGCATCCAGAGGTGACATGCACATGTAGGTCAAATACCTCGCTCAATGTTAAACCACCATCCCGTCGATTCCCAGACGATGAAGAGATACCGTCGCATTGAAAAGGTAAAGACAGTGTAATGCTATCAGCCGTCCCTACCCTTCGATCAGTAAAGCGAATACAAGCCGAGTAGGCGCTATACTCACGGCCCCCCAAAATTTTATTAACTTTGTTTATCGATAGAACTAATCGCTTCCCCCTGAACTGAGATCACTGTTTAAATATACACGTGATACGAACTCCCAGCCATTTACCTATTAGCATTCTCTCTACACCGGTCGTAAATGTCGTTTGACGTTCGTGTTTGAAAATACATGATAATCACAGCGACCAAGCGTTTGATACTATTTTTAGACTGTAAGCCCTCGAAGTGCACCATAAAGCACAGCCGCACAAATCGCAAAATTTTTCCATGAGAAAGGCAGCTTAGCGCACTGTTTTCCTGTCAAATTGCGGCCATAACGCCTTTACAGTGAAAGCAGAATTGATATGCAAAACTATACGTTGGACACAGGTTGATTTTAATCTTTTTTGCGTACAGGTCAGCTTACCACATCACAAAAACGGCTTGAGAAAAGTTTGAACTGCGTTCTTTCCCATGTAGGTATAAAAAGAGGTCGGAGATCTCTGCCCAGACATCATTTCTTCCGAGCACCTCCCCGTTCCCAGCAATCTACTCCACCATGATCGCCGTAAGTAGTGAGAACTAGCCGGGCTATCACCGAAGAATGTGGAACATTTAGTGTTAGACTAACACGATTCATGCTCTCTCGCATCAGGAGACAACTTCAGACGCTCCAGCAATCTTCTTCGTTCGTTTATAGGCTCATTGCATTAAACCAGCAAGCCTCCACTTTTGAATGTATTTCTAATTATCAAAGCTGACGCGTCAGACAGGCTCGAAGCAGCTTTAAAAATGCTCGGCCATCATCGGTACCAAGTGCAGCGTTCTTTACCAGTGTGCAACTTTAGACTGTAGTTACCTTCTCATGCCTACATAAAGGCGAAACACCAAAGCGAGACGAACACAGACAAATAGAAGACCTCAAACATTTCTCCGCTTTGATTCGCTGGGCAACATTAGAATCCCTATTTGTTAACGTTGCTCACCTCCTGCTGGCTTGCATATCTGTGTTTACCTATAATTTGTGCTCCTTCAGGTCCTAGGCCTCCTCGCCGCTCTCCTTGGCAACGCAATGTCCGTGTACATACCGACGTACGGCGTGCCTGCGGCTGGCTACCCCGGCGTACCGGTGGCCGGCTACCCCGGAGTGCCAGCGGTCACGAGTGTGCACGCCACCCCCGTGGCCGCACTCCAGACCGTCCGCCAGGCCGTGCCCGTGAGTCCCACTGTCCACAACGTGGCTACACCGTATGGCTACCGCACAACCGGCGTTAGCTACAGCCACAGAGTCGACGCCCACCCAGTGCGCCCACGCTACGCGTATGGCCTAACGCCTTACGGACTCGACTACGGATACGGGATTGGCGCCTATGGATACCCTGCCGTGCTGAAGAAATGGTGAGTTGAGCCAAAGATCGTCTTCCCGACTGCGCTTTGTGTTTTGTGCTAGAAGTTTTATACAACCATTCAGGTAATGACAACGAAGTACAATCTTGTTTGCAGATAACTTTGTTGGTTCTATATTTAAGTTGCTTAATTACATGCTGCAGAAGCTCTGTCCGACTAAGCCTACGTTCGAGCTGCTCATAGAAAAGCTAATTCATTTAATAATGCCCCTCATAAGACTCGCAAACTAAGAGAGATGGAAAGCTCTGCATGATAACTTGAAGAAATCACTTTTAAAACCATATCACACGATGTGTTAACTAATAATTTTGCGGTGCATTGGCTTGCCACCGTATCTTCAAATAATTACACTCATAAATAACGAATTTATCGGCTATAGAGAACATTGTGACTGCCCCTAAGAAACTACTTTCCATTTCTTTACGATGAAATTAACGTTAGTTTACCCGTAAATTGAAAGTTTTGTGGGTCTAGTTAATATGTCCGTCCCCATTTAAGTTTATGGCATGAACATGGAAGATTAAATATACTGCAATACGCTACCATTTCAGAAACATCTATCCCGGTCAGTAAGGGCTCGCGCGATAGACTCCGCCGTACTTAGTCAAACGTGTTATGTTCACGATGCAAGAAGACTCATGTAACTACTTCCTTCGCTTTTAGGGAAAAAACCTAGCCCCTCCTAAATATACCTGGTCTATAATATGACAACACGAAAGCAGTTGTTTATGTCATTTCCGTCCGCAAGAAATAATTTCCAAGTGATGTTATTTTTATTACCAAAACACATTCAGATAGGTACGCATCGTAACACCACACCAAGAGGTGCCAAAATAGAACTGCAAGCGCGACCACCAACTAGGTGCTAACTTTTTTTTTTCATCATACAGAGTAGCAGCTTCGCACTCCATGGTGGTTGTTTTGGGGTGATGGTCTTACTAAACTTTTTAGTGTGCTTTTATATGGGAGGTGGAGCAGTCTGGCTCTTTTAAGTGAAAATTGGTTAAACATATGGTCTTAAATTACAACTCTTCGCACTCTTCGTGAAGTTACACAAAACATTACTTTCATTATTTCTCCACATATATGTATGTTTTTATATTTCAGAGACAAGATATAGCCTTGAAGAGTATTTCTTCATCAAAGACATCCGACAAAAGGACGACAGCAAAACACCTTGAAGAATGCAGTGGTCTGACGGATATATCCCGTGGCTCTTTTCCACCCTGAAAGTGAAATAAACACATGCAATCGACCCCGTGTTTTTCTTCAGCACTAAATTAGGTTTACGCTTGACTCGACTCACACGCCAGCTTATCGATGTCTCCCTGAGGGGGTAAATGATTTTTGGGCCACTTTCAGAGACCAGGTGGACCTCTATTGCTTATAGCTATGTAGCATTATAAACTTTATTCCTATTTTCTTTTTGCCACTTCTTTCTTTATCGATACATTAAATATAAACTTAAGCCTCATGAAAAAAAAACGAAATCGAAGGCACTGAATTAGGCAGGAAAATTTGTGTATTGCACGAATAACAGATTCTTTGTTTGTAGTGCGAAGAGTCGCATGCAAACACTAGAAGAAAGCAGTACGGACTCCTTCTTCTAGTTTTCGTATGCGTCCCTTCGCGCTATAAATCCATATCTGCCGTGCCAACTAGGCCAACTGTCCATCCATTTGAATTGAGTGAATATAGTATTCAATTACAAAGTTATGAACGTCGAGTGAACGAAATCGTAAACTAAAATGTCAAAGTTGTCGACAAATTAGTAGAGTATGTAGGAAGCGACCAGAAGTTCTGAATCTACGTTTTACACTTTGCTCGAACTGTGGAAGTGGTCTGTGCCTGGTAAATACTTTTACATACAAACAAAACATTTTAAATTCTAACCCCTTGCTGGGTCGAGCAGCGGCGATAACCGTACGCATGTTCTTGCCACGGTGCGTTAACAGACCCGGGTGATTATTACGTCTGTAGTGGCACCATCTAGAAAACGCGCTGTCCTGAGCAGCGAACCTGATATGAACGGCTTCCTTTCCGACAGAATTTTGATGGTGCTGCTTCCCCGTGCACGGAGTAAAATATACAGGAGAGAGAACTCTCCTATTGTGCCCATGATGTAATATGTAAGCGTCATTGGACGAGGACGTAGAAAGAAACAGATACGCAAGGACCACATCGAGTGGTCTTGTGTATCTTTTGTAGACCACCTAGAACTTTTTGTTTTCATGTTAACACGACTTACGAGACTTGGAAGGAAAATATCAAACAAAAAGATGTCATGCATTGGACCATATATTGCTGCCTACTTACGGGGCTTACATCTAGCTAGCCGTGACCAGGTTCTTGATGAACGGCTGAAAAAGAACACAGATGTCGTGAAAGTGTCCAGGTTTACAGACATTTTTTAATTATTTTCGATAACCAATCAGGGTTCTTAATCGGTGGTTTCAATAACCGTAACCTCGTTCACTGAAGTGATGTGTCCTTTGTCATTGAGGTATGAAGTTCCGAAAGGGAATTTCATAAAGTTTTTTAGGCTTGGGATTGTATTTTTGACCACAAAAGGTCTGCCGGGGTTATAAGCCGAGAGGCAATATTCTAGTCCTACCATTTCATTCCGCTCATTCAAAACTCGGAAAACCCGCAGTAGCAACATTTTGTTTGAATAATTCCCTGATGAAGTCATGTGACCATAAAGCGGAAGCCAGCTTCGGAGATCAGGCCAAACGCCTGGCAGATTCTGGTTACCCGACGCGTATGCTCTCGTTGGCCGCGGAGGGCAGGAAGTAGAAAAACGTGTCGAAGGAAAGCGGTACCACTGCTTGAGCAACGAAAGTTCCTGTGGCACCATAGATTTATTGTATTTCACATAACCTCAAAATAATAGCGGCAAAGTCGGGGGTGGACGTGCTTTTCTCTCCCGTGAGCGTCTACAGAAGGCATGCAAAGAGGTTAATCCAGAAAATTACAAAACGAACGCACGTTATACTCAAGATCCCGAACAAAGTGTAACCTGCCCTCCTAACGTTGTCTATGCCATTCCGCTTTCGTGTGGAAAAACGCATGTTGGTCAAACTGGTAGATGCATCAATGAGAGTCTAAAGAAATCGCAGTTCCGTCCGAAAGGCGAAGCACCGATTGCGATAAGAAATTAGTAGATAGCTGTACGAAGTAAGAACAGTAGTATTATCAGTCGTATAAAGTTGTAAACATTCACTTGCAAACTAAATTAACAGTGACAGAATGTGTAAGCGTGACTCAGTGAGGACGTAGGAAGCAATAGACACACAGAGACAGCGCTGTCTTTGTGTATCTGCTTCTTTCTACGTCCTTGTTCAGTCGCACTTACACATTCTATCATAGATTCAAACCAACTAGCCTGTCAACGTGTTTTCAACTAAATTAACCAGAACGGTTCCACCCGCGCACAGGTAAACATGAGTACATCTCGCTCGATGAGCGCGAAAACTTGCTCTGTGAGTTCTGGAGTTAGGAATCACGGCAACAGCAGCGAGCCAATTGACCGCCGTGCATCTGTCGCTTCAACGCGAATGAAACGCCAAAACTACAGCGCATACGAAGCTGCCGGGACTACGAGCACTCTTTAAACATCGCAGGTCGCTTTGGAGACGAGGCCAGCCCGGGCGCGCACTTTGGCCACGCCGCAGATCGCTTTTCAGACACACGGGCGCTACAACGCGTCCCCACGACGTCCGCCAAAGGCGGCTACCACGGCGTCCGCGATCCGCGTCGCCAACGCGGTAGTAGATGCGGATGTCTTCACTCTTTACGGAGCTGCTGGCGAGAAGTGCATCAAGGCACCCTAGTAGCCGCCGGAGAATAACGCCCCTTCTCCTGCGCCTGACCCCTTGCCTCGCGTGCAACAGGAGAGGGCACGAATCTGGGCGGCGTTCCTCGCTCACGCACGCGAGATGCAACCGCGTTCGCTGGCTAACCCTCACACGCTTTCACTCAACGGACCTCTTGGACCAGGCGAAGACAGCGCCCAAGATCACTGGTGTCCTGGAATAGGGACCCACCCAACCGCCTCCCTCCCACCCTACCCTTTTCCTTATTCCCCTCTTCCTTTTGAATAATTAACAAAGTTTTTCCTCCTGCTCCTCATGCGGAACCTCACGGCGACGGCAGAAATGCGCCTGGAGTGTCCATATAATTGCTATCGCAATAAAATTCTTACGGTGGGCCGCCCTTCCTGTGCAGACACTAGAACACCGCTGAGCGGTCCCTCGTACGCCGTGGTCTTAAGGTTGCTTCGGGGCTGCGATGCTAGTTGACTTGCTCGCTGTATACTTCGTTCCATACATAGCAGTCAACGCTGAGGAGGCTAGAGAGACTTCTTGCAGTGGCTTGGTTCGCACTTGGATATAGCTCGATGTTTTCTGACCGCAACTGGGCGCAACTGTTGTTTATATGGGCTCTGTATTGACTGAAACAAGTTTTCATCCTTCGATACAAACACACTGTGGTATGTGGCTGCTAAGGTGTTATTTTATATCATTTTTATTTCTGTTGTTCTTTCCTGGTATTTTTTTTTTGCAACCCGTAACGAGGATCCCCATGTCCGTGCCCGCATGAGCGAACGCTGTTGGCCTGCAGCGAAGCATGGACGGATCACGCGGAGGGATTTTTCTTTACCGAACTTCTTGTGTACCTTCCACAGCGTTGGCTGCTATGTATGGAACGAAGTATTGTGATGGTTCATCACCGACGCTGGCGTTCGGCGGCGCGTTGGTCATATCGGCGCCACTGGGCTTACGCGCTGGATGTAAGGCGAATCCGTCACATCTTACCTGATATTCCACGCTGACTGCGCGGGGCCCGGGTGCATCAGAAATGCTCTGTCATGTGTTCTTTGTGGCTTCACTGCAAATAGAATAACGCGGTCAGTGTTGTATTGCCTTGTGCATGTCGTCGGTTGCTTCGAAGCCGTGATGTGCGCCAGCTTTATTTGTGCGCGTGCTCTTTGGTGAGTGACGCGTGGCAGCTGTGAGGTGTGATGCCAGGAAAGTGTTGTGTGCCCCAATGTCATGGAAATTACGACTCAGGACCGAAAGCGCACGTCTTTGGGTTTCCGAGAGATGGAGGCGCGCGGAAGGTGTGGCTATGTGCTATCCCAAGGGACATTTTTATCCCGACGAAGCGTGCTAAGGTGAACACGCTACTTCTTTTCCGCTATTTATATATTGTGCTCCACGTAGCATCATGTTGTTACCAATTAACTTATACGTGTATTTCAGCGTATGTTATGGGCAGCAATAGAAACACGATGTTTACAAATTCTGGATGTCTTGTTCTTCGTAGGTATGCGAACAGCATTTCAGTCGGGAAGTTATTCTTCGAGAAGTGAGGCACACGGACAATGGAACTAGGTGCCAATTGACAGCACCCCTGATGGGCATACGCCTTCGACCAGGAGCTGTCCTAAGTGCTTGTCCCAGATGTACTCGATATTTATCCGGAAACCAAACAATACGCGAGGACCCGGACTGTAAGCGAGAACGTTTGAACGCATCCGCACTACAAAGAGCCATAAATGAATCTCTTGTGATGGCTCGTGACAAAGAAGCTGACAGGGTCCATAATGTAAGAGAACTGGCTCAGACCCACGGTGCGCTTCACCAGTCAACCCATGCATATATCCCGTACAAAAATGGCTGTTGGTTCACCATTGATATATTGTGAATAATTGTTGAAACAATGGACTTTCACCTTAATTTCAAACGTAATTGAGTTTGCTGAACACTTGCACAACAATATTGCTATTAAGTGATTCTCAATAAATACTTTATTGAGTATTTTGTGTTGATTTTTGTAGTTTTCTTCTTTTGTAGCAGTTGAGTCCAGCATAGTGTAATGAAATAATTTACGAGGTTTTACATGCCAAAACCTCTTTCTAATTATGAGGCATGCCGTAGTGGTGGAATCCGGAAATTTCGACCACCTGGGGTGCTTTAACGTGCACTTAAATGTAAGTACAAGGGTATTTTCGCCCTCATAAAAATGCGGTCGCCATCACCGGGATTCGATCGCGCGACCTCGTAGTCGGCAGCCAAACACCATAGCCACTGAGCAGCCACAGTGGCTACATAATAATTAGGATTCACATATGAAGACATTTCAAATTTATAATGCGAAACGTTCTTTGCCTCATTCCCGTCGTCACCTTGCGGCAGGTAGGTTCTTGTTTCGCCTCACTTTTATAAAAAGGAAATAACTCGTGTCCGATGTTGGCATAGAATGGGGACCGTTAAGCCCAGTGCTCTAACCATTAGGCCACGAGCACACGCATACTTATTTCGTTCGAAAACCAGTTAACTCTGAAATGCTTGGTGTGTGCGCCGAGTGCCACTTCCTCGTGCTGCTGCTACAGCTCGCACTTAGAAGCGCCTATCTCCGGGACCGTCCCACTTACGTAGCCGTTTGCGCTACGTAGAAACTGCGACGTTGGAGCGGCTTAATGATCGCCCACGTTCATAATAATTTAACGTTTCTTCGCCGGTGTACAAATGCCATAGTCGTTGTAAGATACACTAGATAATATAGCCATGGGTGCGATACAAAATGAGCTCGTTTCGGGAAGCAGTAGAATCCTAAATTCACTTGGAAACACGGTGACTGCGCGCATGTGAAGTTCCCTAAGAGTATACACGGCGGCAGCGCGGCCCGTGGCGATAAGACAGGCGCCGACACGTGGCGACGCTACTTTTCACCATGGGACGCGCTGTGGGAACCGGGGGAGGCAAGAGCGCACGGGCTGCAAACATACACGTTAGATGTCTTCGAGTTTCCTGCGCCGCACCCTTTGTCTGGAAAGCAAGTATATTTTTTTTTCATCAACATCGTGATACTAGAGATGAAACAACGAACGCGCTTTGAGAGCGCAGCGCGTAGCTGCTGTAACCATTGACTTGAAAGAGATTTGGATTCAGCAACAGGCGCAACAGCTTCACAGCTAATCGCTGTGTCTGCGGCTGCTCCCGACTTTCACCTTACAAGAAGCATGTGATTTATGTAAGCCTCGTCGAACTGTCATCCTGTCGTCTTAACAAGCCTGCAGGTCTCGTATGTTCAGTGAAATAAAAGAAGGTCAAAGGGAAATGAAAGAAATACACGTAATAGACGCACTACATACCTTACTTGTCACATCGTCATCTGCAAAGGCGCTGCAAACTATTGTAAGAGTGTAATCTTCAGTAAAATAATGAAGTTGATAATAATTTATATTTTAGGGAGCGCTACGAACGTCAAGCTAGTCTTCGGGTGTGTGTGTGCGCGCACGCGTCAGTCACTTTGTTTTGAGGACTTCTGCAACAGTACACATAGTGTACCGCTAGTTTCGTACTTACATTTCTTGGTCCGAGAATTTATTGCTTACGCTAAAAATTAGATTGTTCTTAAAAAATTTATAAAGTTTAGTAGGTGAGAAATTATTAATAATTAATTAGGGATCTTTCCGTGCGGTTATTATGTGTTGCAAAGGTTTTTATAACTCAATAGGATAGTGAAGCTGTGAGCGGCTTTCGGACTCGGTTACACGGTTACAGATGAGCGGTGGTTCGTACCTCATGCTTTTTTATGCCAGTATTTTTTCTTATCGGACATGATGACGCACGTTTCTTTAAAACGTTTTAAGGACGCTAAGTGGGACGTTTAACAGTTGAAGTCGTTGGCTGACTCAGCAAATAGGCTTCAACTGATGTTCAAGCCTGGCTGTTTTGATGAGTTGCGCAGCAGATTTCATGATGTCTATTGGAATGAAACAGTCGCAGCCGAACTTCTGCAAATGGGTAAGTAATCTCGTTTTCTTGAGCACGTAGCCTCATTTTCTATTTTGGCTTTGACGAGTGTGAGATGTTAAGCACACCGTTTATTTCCTTCAGGTAAACCGCATGCCCCGGAGCGAAAGCGCGTGAGAGTGACGCTTGCTGCCACCGCTACTTCGACTGAAACAATGGTAGGCGAAGAGGCAGCTGCGCCCCACGTGCGTAAAATTGCATTGCTTCATTTGTTTCCGTCTGATAACTTTTCCTCGGGTACCGTTAATTTGTATGACAGAACACACTTGGAACCTAAAGATCAGCTTCTCTGCGCAGTGAAAATTTTGTACAGTGGCCACGCCGTCTTTCCTAGGGGCTCACGTGGGTCGTCTAAGCGCTAGTTGCCGCATTCCAATATGTGAGAGGCGCGCTGCCTTTGAAGGTATTTAGGCAGGGATAACGAGCATAAGAGAACCGCGACAAATATTTTTGCAGCCGGTGTGCAGCTGTGCTACGCTTGTACCACACGTATACCCGAAGGCAGTGCTTGTTTACTCATTTCGTTAATATGGCGGCCGTCTTTCCGGTATTCTCAGGCGCTTGCTATATGGAAAACTTTTACTATGTTGGCCGCGTTACTAGTTTTTGTTGTGCGAGGAAGCTGACTTTCGGGTTCGCAGTTTTTATGTCAAGTAGGCTCAAACTCGTGTAGCACATCGAGCCACATAAGTGACACATGAAATCACTTCCCACTTCTTCCTTCGGACGGCATTACATGTGCCGCTTAAGTCATTTTAAGTGGATTGAGAGGATCTTGTGAAATATTATGCATCACATGATGCACTGATAATGTGGGCAAATGAAGGCCAGGGGCTTGTTCTAAAGCTTCTTCATATTTATCCATTCATGTTTGCGCAGTCGGTGTAACAGCACCACTCCCTTATGATGTTGTTACCTTCAGCCACAGGTACATAGCTATATGTAACACGGCTTGCGGCCATCTGCCACACACTCACATTTTGCACTTTCGAAGGCTCTGGCGGGCACATAAGCTGCACATTAAAGTCATGTTTGACGCATAATATTTCGGACTCTCGTTTTAGTGAAATACGAGTTGAATATTATATTAAATGCGGGCTTGAACGAATTTTAAGGGCGGTTTACATGCGTACCTTGCATATTGCGCTATGCCCCTCGTTTCCCCTTTTTCATGTCTAATAGAGGGCACCATGTACTTGCTCGAAGAGGCTCAAAGAGCTCCAAGAAGAAATTGAAATCCTTGAGGCTAGTTCGGATGTTCCTCCCCGACTGATGGCAAGTAAATTTTGCCGAGCAATCGATATCATTTCTAATCCAAGGCATGGAGATAGGTTTTAGTGATTCATTCATTCTGTCTTAGATCTTTCGTGCATGTCTGATCTTGAAGTATACTGCTTCTTGATAGAGGCAATAAAATCTTTCAGTTTTCATGTGTTTTCTTGTTTGTTTTTTAAGCACATGTTTATTCTACAGGACATGTCTTTCGTTCCTTTTTTATTGTATCGGGCTGTTTCTGCTGGGCATGCATGGGTTTTTCTTTGTGAAGTTGGCCAGTGTGTCAAAAATATTTTTTCGTCAGAAATAAACTTCTAGTTGAGTTAGCGTTCATGTGTGCTACTACCTTAATTCATCCTTCTTGTCTCTGTTCCGGTAGTTTGTCAAATATGTATGTGCACCAAATTGCCGAAGTGTGTGCAGAATTGATACATGAAGTTATTTGCATTATTTCTGGAAGAACGCTATAGGGTCTCATCTCTGTTTTTGATACTGATGTACATTGTTCTAGTTCAACTTCAAGGAATCCCGCGAGGCAGCCAATAAGAGTGATGGTACCTTTATTTCTCTGGAACATTTATGAATTTCATCCATTCAAGGCGCGACATGTCACATGCCTGTTAGTAGGTATGCAAGTTTTCGTAGTTTTTAAACATACTAAGATATACTTTTCGGTTCTCGTGACTCAGCTTTGTACTGTTCTGCATTATCCAGGTGTAGAAACCTTTTGTATGCTGTAAGTGCATGTTTTCTTTTTGTACAGGAGAAAAAATTGTGAGTTAAATATGCATGTATATCCCATTCTTTCTATTTTTTTCAACACGGGTGCTGTAGCTCCCTCCGTCTTTCAGTAACTGCTTTGTCCCAATTTTTATGTAACTTGGTGTACGTTATGCAACGAAATTCAGGTGGCATTTTATCAACATTTTACGTTCGCAATTGAAGTAATTGCTGTTTTTTATGTAAATTTATTTGCGTTTTTCACAGTCTCATCTCACCAATGTGGCTGTCCAGTCTTTGGAACATTTTCTCATGCTTTATAATGACTATTTCTGGGCTACTTCATGCTGCAAGTGCAGGTGGCCATTTATTTGGCAGTTAGGAATTGTGTTAGCTGTATGTTACTACCAATTTTCTGTGCTAATTATTTATTCTCTTATCTTTCAGTGTATTAGCTTTGCCTTATCTCTTTATTGACAAAGAAACCGCTTAATTGATGGGTGTAGTGGAAAAGGCCCCAAAAAGTGCTTTCATTAGCTTTGTGCAAGTCCAGAAGAATTAACTGAAAATGATCTCACTAAATTGAGGAAACGCCACTAACAAACTCTTCTATAACCCAAATTAACATAAGAAATTAAATGGTGTTCAGTTATTTCTTGACTTGAGCACTCAGTACACAAAAGCCCACAAGGTTATTTCTGAAGAAAGCAAAGCTGGCTTGTCAGAAACACATTATTCAGGTGTTTCTCAACATGCCCGACAACATTCTAAATGTGTCGTCAAATAATAGCTAGGTTAAGTGATGTTCTTTTATAGAATAATTGGGCAGCATGAAAACATATACATCTCCAGGTCAGAAAGCTCAAACAAACAGACAAGTCTGTTTGTGTGTTCACACATGCAAGCCAGCTTCTAGAGTTCATGTGGTCAAAAATAGTTGTTACAATGGTATGCTTAAGCCCTGCCTTTTGAGACACTTTGCCTTCTAGTCATAAACTTAAGTCACAAGTGAAGACCACAATGATTGTTCTGATTGAATTCAAATGTATACTTTTTTGAGATGTATTTATACTATTACGTGCTGTAGGTACTAACCTGCCTCCAGGTTCCATGCAGTTGTGCCTTACGCGCTGTAATAATGTTTCATGTGCACGCATCTTTATTGTAAATAAAGGTGTTCCAAATAGATCAGTTTCTCCTTTTATTTTGTTTGTGTTAGGGAAAGTTATGAGCAGGCACCGGGGCATGCAAGTGTGAATAGCAAAGCAACTTCAAAATTATGTAAATAAAAATCCACTGGTGCAACCAAACATCAATCATACTTCAGTGGCGAGTTTTGAAATCTCAATGCCATCTCAGCGGGGCCACAATATAATTTTCAGTGCTGTTGCAATAATAACTCAACAGTATCTCAACAGAACTACCAGAACGTTATTTCAATGCAGTATCAATGGTAACCCAACAACAATTCAACCAAACAGAACGAGCTGACTCAGCACAATATACTTCCAATGGTAAATTCACAATTATTTATCGTTGAGACACCCAATGGTGTTTCAGTAAAATTTCAGGGGCCAATATTCAAGAGTCTTCAACACTAAATCCAATGATATTCCAAGAAACTCTTGATAATTCGCAATACGAAACTCAACATTGACCAATGATATTCAGATAACTTCTCAATATTTTTTGTAAGGGCACGCGTGGAAATTGCCACGTGTTGCTTTGATGAGCTCAGCATGTCTGTCCTCCTGGGTAAATTCCAGACGGACCCTCTTGAAGACCATTTTGGGAGATACAGCCGGCCGGCTGTGTCCCATTACCGTGTTTATATATCAGGCAGTTTACGAAAGCGAAAACAATCACGCTACCACAGACTGGCACATCACCTGCATGCCACACTAACGAACACCGAAACTGGGAGGATTTTCGAGGAGGAGCAGGCTTACAGTGAGCAGGTCAGAACGTCGTCATTGCTGCCCAAGAATTTTCAAAGCTAAAAGATGTTTTACCGGTCATAGCTTATGTGGCAGGATACGCAGCGTACATGACCCTGAAAAAGCTAAAATGTGGCAGGTGCAAAGACGCACTAGCCATGAATGAGACAATAATTATTTCACCCACACCACCGCTTTAGAGCCTCGTAAAAGAAAGACAGAGGACGTCTTGTTTAGCCTTCAATGTCAGCCGTGAACGCCGATGCACATGATAATGTTGTCGTAGCACAACTTGCTAAGAAGCTAGAGTTTTTAAGGCACACAGGGAGCGCCAGATTTTCACAGAATTAACGTTGGACTTGCTGGCAGATGAAGAGTTCACAGATTTTGATTTTTATATCTGTTCATACGGGCCCCAAAGTCAAGTCGTGCGAAAGCATGTGCTATGGTGCAGCACAAATATTTAGCTAAAATATTTATGCCGACAACTAAATGAGAACGTGTGGGACGAACACAAGAAGTCTCGAAAAAGGAAACTTGCCACGCTTAGCAAGAAATGAGCACTGAAGCGCTTTGCACAAGAAAGTGACAATCGAAAAAGAAAGCATCTTGTTGGATTATTTATCCATTGAAATATCTTTTGTTACTCAATTTTGTTCAGCAACACAATCGGAGTTCCAATCGGCAAATGGTCACCTGTTCACTAGCCAGTTCACGCAAGGCGAGCGTCAGTCTTCTGGTGATACGTCACGCGAGGAACATCGATCCCGGCCTTGAAGTTTCTTTAGGTGGCGTTGCGTGGGGATTCGCCGAGCTGCACAGCGACGGCTGCAGCAGCGGAGCTGACGATGGGAATGCGGCTCGAACATCTGAATAGTTCTTTTGCTACAAAAAACAACAAACGGCATCAAGTTTATGTCAGTGAGGGGTACGCAACGTATAATTGAAAATAAGTTGTAATTATCGTTCAAAGCAAATTCTGGTGGCTCCAAAACAGGTCGCGTTGCTGCCCGCTTTTAAAGAAAACGTCCTTGCGACTTCACATGCAGTTGGCTTATAAGGGATATCATCATCGTGTAACCAGATGCAGAAATAAATCTGTTCATTCGGTGGCTTGTAAATGTCGTATGAACATGGAAATACGTCAAATGATTCCTATTCATACCGAGGAAACGTGGTAACTAAGGAGATGATAAAGACAAGTACCATTAGCTGTAAACAAGGTATGGTTTCCGCGAAGTGCTATCTGACTTAACTGCCACTCCTTACGCTAAATGGCGCAAAGTTCCCTATTTCAAGTACAAATCACGTTGTAAGTGATAGCGTTAAGGGCCCCGTGTCGCATAAAATCGGGTGTCGGCGTCCGGCGCCGGCATCCCCGTGAGTGAAAATCCGCGTAAACATTTAGGTGTACGTAAATGACATGCCTTGGTACATGACATGCGGTATATGCAAACTATACTGCCAGACCATTTTCTGAATAAAATTGCTCATACCTTGCCTTATATTCTGACAAAGTTATTCCTCGGAACTGTGAGAATGACAGCCCACAAACAAATGTCATAAAACAAAACAACGACATCGCATGCTTTTTATGTTAAAATTTCTTATTCTTGGCTAGCGTTGCGGCATTTCGCCTCCATAGAAATGCGGCCGCCATGGCCGGGTTTTCACCCCGCGACCTCGTGCTTAGCAGCTCAACACCATAACCGCTAAGCCACCGTGGCGGGTAGAAGCGCGTGAAGGAGGGACCACGCAGCATGGCGCAATCTCTCGAAGTGACGCAAAACCGGCGTCAGGGAAGTCACGGACCACTGGCGTTCAAAAGCACAATCAACCCGGTCTCAGCTCCGAAAGATGACAATCAAGAGTACAGTGCCCTGTATCTGCCTTTTGAAACGTCCCAGTATTGGAAACGACAAATAAAACTTGAGCGTACTAGAAGGCACTGCTTGATTGATAGTATGAACAAACATTAGGAAGCACTTGCAAGCAATATTTTTTGTAAGTTGTTTGGGAGCAGTTAGAGTATGTAACGCGGTCGTATGCAAAGCGTGGGGGAATCTCGTTCTGTTCCCTCAGCTTGCCCGGATGTTCTCGCATAGAGAAAGAGATTCAGTAAGAGTGCACACTTCGACAGAGTCCAGCGGCCGACTGGACGGTAGCACACCAAGCGGATGGTATTAACACCTTCCGGTTTCAGTTTTGGGGGCACGCATTTTGAACGCCAGCTTTTTGAACGCCAGCATTTTGAACGCTGACTCCGCTGATCATCGCGACATTTATTTTTCTTTTTTTTCCGGTTCTACTGCTGAACCAAGCGCAGGCTTGGCGCGGAATAGTTTTATTATTTAGTAAAAATACTAGCGAACGATCTTTACAAGCCTCCACCGAATCTGTGTCACGTGCAATTTCATAAAGAAAACACAAGACATCTTCTGAAATTATGAAATGTTTATGTTGCTCTATATAAATGCTCGTTCCGGGCTTCTTGTGCATTCAACCAAAGTTGTGGCACCAGGTAAGCAGCAGTACGAAGCTCCACCGGATGCCATCAGCTGAAAAAAAGTTAATTACAAGCATGTTTCATTTTGGTATTATGCCTGAACAGGAATACTTCATGTGGAGGCAAAACGTGCTAAGTGGTGAATGGGCAGCACTACAGATAAATTCACTTTTTCATAGATATCGTAGCAAATAGGCTCCTCCCAAACAATGCCATAAAATCGGAAGGAAACATGTTCTTTTCAAGCATCCTTCCCTTCCCGGGCATTATTTCCTGCACTTTAAGAGCACAAATACACGGGTGATTGCGCGTTTCGAAAACTACTTGGCCCCAGTCGACGCGATGGTACGCCATGTACACAGAGGTGGCTGCAACACAGGCTCTCAGCCACACCATGTTACACCCTCGCAGAATGCCTTCTAGTCGCACTGGAGACAAATTCGTGGATGCAAAGCCTGCTTTCAGTCGCTCAGAAGACAGAATTGTCAAGTTTTTTTTTATTTTTAAGCTCCTCGGCGTTATCTTTGACACGTCCTGCCAGCGCAAGTGACACACTCCGTGTTATCATTCTTGTGGAGTTTTCGACAAGCGTGAGTACACACAGCCAAGCTGCTCTTCATTAACTGCGCCACTACGCCGAGCGCGGCCACTGTGCTTGAAAAGTACCCCAATAAGTGACGAAATTAGTTACAATAGTGTCTGGGGTCAGAGACAGCGCCAAAACTTGTCCCGGTAAGATTGGGTACACGTGAAACTGCGTCACGCGGCCGCGGTGCTTTTCGTCACAAAGCCAGGTGCGCCGAGCGTGCCCAAAAACTACCAAAATAAGTTATAATAATGCTGGGGCTCATAGAAAGCGTCGCAAACATCTCCCAGTACGAGGCATTAACTCAAGTTAACTGCGCCAGGACGGCGGAGCTGTTTTTCGCCACCTGCGTCACAGTATCGGTTCGGTAGAGTGCACTAATCCTAAATGTGCTTGAAATTCATCTCACACTGTCAAACACAATTTCTCACCTTGCTGTACTCCTGTACTGCAGTGGTACGTGTCGAAATGCAGAAGGAACGCAATAGAACGCCGGAGTCCCAAAAAAATGGGCTACATCCAGAAGAGACGGTTCGCTCAGCACGCGAGCTTCACATGCGCAGCCAGCCGTATACGCGCTTCAGTGGCATGTCTTGCGCATGACGTATGCACGCGCGTCTGGCAGGCCACTAGCTTGTTGCTAGGCAACGCAAGAAAAGTAAGTCGCAACGTATAAGCTCATTTACACGCAAAACGTTTTTTGTTTTAGCGGCAAAGAATAAAAAAATAAAACAATCTTAAGCTCATTTCACATTCTTTTTTTCTGATGCTTGCGTCAACTAATGGATGGAGTTGAATTTCTTCCTCTATGGTTCTCGTTTGAGTGCCCAGGCATTCTCGTTTCAGTTCCCGGATAACGGCTCTGGCTTTTCGCTCAAGGTCACTTGAAGGTCGCTGGCGACGGGAGCTAAAAGCATATTATGCTGTAAAAAAGTGCTGGTTCTCCCATAATCAATAGCAGATGTAAGCATCAAATGGCAACCAGCAAAGGAGATTGGTTGGAGATGATGCTAGCCACAATCTTA